>NC_046222.1:66492947-66796838 GCF_009819885.2 Catharus ustulatus
GAAGGGAAGTTCCGGGAAGTTCCGGGAAGTTCCGGGAAGGGAAGTTCCGGGAAGCGAAGTTCCGGGAAGGGAAGTTCCGGGAAATTCCGGGAAGGGAAGGGAAGGGAAGGGAAGGGAAGGGAAGGGAAGGGAAGGGAAGGGAAGGGAAGGGAAGGGAAGGGAAGGGAAGGGAAGGGAAGGGAAGGGAAGGGAAGGGAAGGGAAGGGAAGGGAAGGGAAGGGAAGGGAAGGGAAGGGAAGGGAAGGGAAGGGAAGGGAAGGGAAGGGAAGGGAAGGGAAGGGAAATTAATTTTGCAGTAGTGAAGATACCAAATAAGAATCCAATACAATCTGTAGCAGTTGTGAAAGAAGGGAGTTATTATTATCCCTCTTTTACAAATGATATGTGTTGCGGTGAAGTGACTTGATTTGCAAAAGATCACACAGCAGTCTGGTTGAGATGAAACCTTGTCTTTCTGACTGCTGTTAACACCAAAAAAATGACTTTGATAATGAAAGCTCATTTCTAGTGTGCATAAGATTTGTTAATAATAAATTGTAAAGCCATTGCTCAGTCAAGCATTGCCAGAAATCCCTCCTAGTAAGTTTGCAAGTTAGTATTTAGCACCATTGTCATATACATCAGTTTTTCACTTTGTAGAAAAAGGGATGGTATACCACTTTTCACATTCAATCTCCAACAGATGGCAGATATTAAAATTAATGAAAAATAGATAGAAATTAATATGAATATTTTGAAATGAAACTAAAAGATCAATGTGTTTAGCCTGATTTAAAGTCAAAGGACTGAAAATGCATTCTGAAAGTCAAACACTTTGAACCTTTCCTTTGATGTTCTATGTCAGTCTTTGTCAGTTTTGTAAGTCTAGTAAGCATTCCACTACATTTACATAGGAGAATGTTGTTGAAAACTGGTGTTTCTTTCCTGTTTATTTCTTACATGATTTTTTTAAAATACTGAACTAATAGTTCTGAACTAAGATCTAAGTAGAGGAAGACTAATAATCAATCTGATTGTGAAGGAATATCAATAAACCAGCATTTACCCAATAACTGATTTGGTGTAATTTATTTGCTTAACTATTAGATTTCTTTTAAGTGATGTATAGACATTCAAAAACCCTACACGAGTTCCTGAGGGATGCTTGTTGGAGGATTCTAGTTTTTGAACATGAAAGCAACTACAAATATCAGTATCTCTTAATAGTTCCCAATGTAAAAATTAGATTAATGAATTTCCTAATCAAGTCATTTGATAGCAAAAGGAAAATTTGGAAGGATAGAGCCCTAAAAATAGTCTTCCACGTAGAACTAATTTTATTAACCCAAATTCTTGGATTACTGAATTTTTTAAAGGCTTTGCAAGTCATATATTTACTGCTTAAAATCTTTGCAAGATTAAGATATTAAGTAGTAAACCTTTATTTTAGCTATCCTGCCTTTCATGTGGATATTTTTCTTTTAAATTTCTATTTACATTCAAATTTGAAAACAAATTCCTGAAATACATCTTTTCTCTTTGCCATACTCCACGATTCCTTTTGGGTTTCAAACAGATTCAAAAGATAGGTAGCAAAATATTACATAGCTACATAACCTTTCAGTAAAGCTCTTGTAATGTAAATTTGACCTTGGATTTATCTGATATCCACATAATGAAAGCTAGAGGTTCTGTGCAAGAGAATAATGAAAAGTAAAGAAAGTGAGTATAATCCAGATATAGTTCATAATGTAATTGTACCAAGGCAAATGTCTTGGCGTGGTGTGAGTTTAAAACCTTGAATCAAGTGAAGGTCATTAATAAGTTCTAAACATTCCCTAAAAATATTACAACTTCTATGGATGATTAAGTGAAACATATAAAATTCTATGATTTCTTGTATTCAAAGATATTTTTAGTTCTAGTTAAAATCTACTTGAAATACTTGAAACACTTGAAACACTCCCTACCATAATTTTTATTATACCTATATGACTTTTAGTTTCTTAACAAACTGGAAGACTATAAAAAAATGTACAGTAATTTCACGAATACAAGCCGCAGCAATTTGACAAAAATTTTGGTGGAAACCCGGAAGTGCGGCTAATAGTTGGGGGCGGCTAATCTGTGAATAATTTTCTGACATTTACAACCCCAGATGTGCCAGCCAGGGTGCCGAGCCAAGAACCTGCCAGTAAAAGCCGGCATTCCGCGATTTTTACAGTGTTACTGTGTTGCCCTGGCTCCCTGCAGGCAGCACGGGGGGGCGGGGAGAGAGGCGGGAGAGCTCTCTTTCCTCCTCTGCCGCAACCCAGGGGAGAGATGGGGGGACCCTGCGCCACCATTGCCGCGGCTCGGGGAGCCGACGGGGGCCCTGCACCACCATTGCCGCGGCCCAGGGAGGAGAGGGGGGGGCCGCACCGTATTTGCCGCGGCCGGGGGAGGACGGGGGGGGGCCGCGCCGTCATTGCTGCGGCCCGGGGAGGAGGGGGGGTGCTCTGCCCCCGTCCTTCGCCACCGTGGCGGGAGCAGGGGGTGCTCCGTGCCCAGCCAGCACCGCGGCGTGTGTGGGGCACTCTCTCCGTTCCCGGCCAGCACCGTGGCGGGAGCGGGGCCGGGGCGAATGAACCCAGAGGCGGCAGCCAACCCCGAGTGGCAGCGCTGGACTGGGTCACCTGGCCCCGTCAGCAGCCGCTAGCGGACCGAGCTTGCACAGCCTTAGTTGAGCCAGTAAACCCCCCGCCATGCCGCGGTTCTGTTAGTATTTGTCAGCTTTGTTGCATGCGGGTCCTCACTGCGAACGACAGAGCGGCTTATATTCAGGTGCAGCTTATTTATGGACAAAAACCGAAATATTTACCAACACCCAGAGATGCGGCTTACACTCAGTGCGGCTTGTATTCGTGAATTTACTGTACTTAAATTTGTTCTGGAAGCAGCTATGTAAAATCAATTTCTATTATGTTTATATATTCCCTTTTTCATCATTGTACTTTGCAGAAAAAAAGATAAAATATGTTATTCACTCTATTTTCATATGTTCCTGTACTCCCTGTACATATGTATTTTTACTTATGTGTGTGTTTGTCTAAAAGTTTAAATATTTTGGTTTTGATAAGAAAGAATCAATCCTAGAATATATACCAGTCATATTAATATAACCTATTGCCATTTATTAAAAGATTGAATGACTGTTTTGCAAAACATATTGACTAATGACTAATATATCTTCATTATTATTTATTATTTTTATTATTTTATTATTTTATTATATTATTATTTTCCAGTGCAAAAGACATCATTCAAGGAAAGAAAAAATTTTATTGAACTGATTTATATGGAATTTGCACAGGTCACATTGGGTTTTAAGTGAAATCTTATTTTTTTTATGAATAAACACAAATACATGAGGAAGTTCGCAGTATGCATTAACTGCACAGGACTTTGAAATATGAGGAAATTGCTTGAAAGGCAAAGTGCAATTTACAAAGAGATGTCATTTACCTTGTATTCTTGGAGAAAAACAGCTACAGTCTGTGTTATCCCTCAAGGTGGCTACATAACAGAAAAAAAATTGAATACTGAATTAAGGCAACTTGAGAGCAGGTAACCTTGGATATGCTGGTTTCTCAGATGTACTAGAATCTGAGTGAAGAAATAAAAGAAACAAAAAAAAAAGAAACAAAAAAAGAGAAAAAAAAGCATGTACTAACGGATAGAGCTCAAGAATTTCAGTTCATAAAGTTGTATCTGGTAATTATAGCTTCATTAGCAAAATAAGACAATAAGTTTGATGACAAATAAAATAGATATATTTTAATTAAGTGATTCTGGAAGTAAAAAAAAAAAAAAAACCAAAAAAAGCCACCCAAAAAACAAAAAAACCCCCCACCACTTTATAGTTGTTTTTTTTGTTTTTTTTTTTTTTTTTAGATTTTTCAAAATAAACTAACAAAGACCGGGCTGGATGTGGCTTTGAGTCAGCTGTCTGAAGGAAGCTATCCCAGCCCATTGCAGGAGGATTGAAATCAGATGATCTTTAAGATCCCTTCTGAGCAAAATCACAAAGTCATTCTATGAAATAATTTAATTCAATGTAATTTAATTTCTAAAAATTTATTGAAGCCCAGGAACTATTTCCTGGGCTGCATCAAAAGCAACACAACCAGTAGATCAAGGGAGGTCATTGTTCCCTTCTACTCTGCCGTTATATGAGATGCCACCTAGAAAACTGTGTCCAGGTCTGGGGCCACCAACAAAAGAAGCATGTGTACATGCCAGAGCAGGTCCAGAGGAGGACTATGAAGATGATCAGAGGGCTGGAGTAACCTCACACAGAAGACTGCATCAGTGCTCAGTTCCAGTCATGGTGGATTGGCATTTTCACTAACTGTTGCTAAGTCGCCCGAGGATTGAAACAACAAATGTGAGAAGTCCTAGCAGTGTTCATGTTTTAATTATTGAAATTGCCTTCTCCAGAAAGAGTGCTTTCCTTTTCCATGTAAGATACGTTATGAGGCACTGGGAATGTTCATAATTTGACATGGGTACTCTTTGTGTATACAGTTGCTGTACCATTGCCACCTGAGAAAATCTGTTATTTCATTTCATATATTACTTGGGTAATGGACTACCTTTGAATCTTTTGTGTATTTCTTTGAGGGAAGGGAGGATAAACCTGTGTTTAAACATGACAACTATTCCAAAAGACACACAAAACTGTAAATGACAAGCCTTGAAAATAACGTGTGACCTGTTAGAAAAGTATGGACATTTGTCTTGTCTTTTTTAGAGTAAAGCGAGGTTAGCACGTATATGAGACTTTATATAAATTTGGACAAATATAAATCCATATGCTTTCTAAGAAGAGACACTTTATTACAGCAAAGAAAAATGTGTTGGTCTACACTGTAGTGATTAAACCATTTGTCAAATACTGTTACTGTTTGTGATAGCATTTACAGGTCACACAAAAAAAGTTTTCATCTCTCAATAGAATCAGGTATGTGGAATGGAATTTATCCCCCTGAACTCAGGAGACTGATTGAAATTATAAAATTTGTAAAATTATATTTAAATTTTCCAGATTCCTTTCCTTTGTTCCACCTTCCAAAATACAATATCATTGCCAACACTTCCCCCCACCCCCCCCCCCAAAAAAAAAAAAAAATTGTAAGATAGAATAATCATAGAATTATGGAACATTATGAACTGGAAGGGACTGACAAAGATCAATTAAGTCCAAGTCCTTCCTCTGAACAGCAACACCCCAAAGAATCACACCATGTGCTTGAGAGTATTGAACAGACGAACTCTGTCAGGGTTGCTGCTGTGACCACTGCCCTGGGGAGCCTGTTCCAGTGCCCAAACACCCTCTGGTTTAAAAACCTTTCCCTGATGTACCCCCTTTACACAATTTCAGGCCATTCCCTTGGTTATTGTTTCTGGTCACAAGACAGAACAATGCCTCCTCCTCCTCTTCCCCTCAGGAAAGCCGCTAAACAAGGTATTCAGTACCACTAAACAAGGTATCTGTTCAGGGGTGCTGATTGTATGTATTTTTCAGGGCAACATGAATGTTGCTCATACTCTTTCACTAGTTTCGCTTTGTGAGTCAGAAGAAAGATGAGCAGGTGTGTTAGAAGTAGGGACCACTTACCTAAACCTCTAAATTCTCTGCATCACACCCACCTTAAACCACTATTTCTACTTTCAGCAGGAGAAATATTAGACAGTCAGGGTGTTGAATCTTGGTGCTTAACTTTCTGGAACTGCAGCATCAAGTGTCACAAAATCTGAAATTTGTTGTTGGATTTAAACTGTAACCTTTAGAAAGTCAAATGTTCTTACAGTCCCTTCTGTTGAGTACCGGAGTGTAAGCTTTCTGATGAAAATGTGGTTGCCTGTAGTTCAGGGTAAAACTTGACCTCTAGTTTTATTGTGACAAGCTTGTTGCTCAGTTCCAAAATTCTCTCGTGAGACTTCTGGATTGATGATCTTGTTTGCTTTAGCAACAGGTGAATGGATTGCTTCAGAAAAATCAAAAATAGCATTTTGTCTAATATACTAGAGTAGGAAAATATCAAATATTTTATAAGAACAAGAAATTTTATTTACATTGAAGCAAACCAGAACAAATTGTTCTACTAATGTGCAAAATAGATGCCTGATAAAAGTAATTAAGAGATTTGAAAGAATATTACAGACAAAATACTGAAGCATTAAAATCTATTGTGATGTTTGCTCCCCTATTTATTACAATTCCTCAAAAAAAAAAAAAATCCTGATATGTTATATCTGTGCTCCATCTTAGATTGATGACTGAATGACTGAATCTGTAACAAGTTATAACTATGGAAAATTACCTAGTATATTTGTCAATTATGTGGAGTATAAAATGAACATTTATCATTATAGGCAACAGACAGTGCATGACTGCCCAAAACCTGTAAGGCACTTAAGCTTTGAAGACTAAAAACAATCAGGACACAAGTTCAGTGGGATACTTCTTATCTATCTGCAGACATTTCAGTTTGATGAATATATATATTTACTATTTTTTCCCAGTCAGGAGTAATTTTGAATCCTGCTTTGGGATTTCTTGTTGTTGTTTTATTGGGGGGGAGGTTGCTTGTTGGCTTGGTTTAATTTTTTTTGTTTGTTTATTTGGTTTTTTTTCCAGTTCTATTAAACCTGTGGATTTTAGATGTCTGCTTTAAAACAATACATTTTCTTACTTCAGTGGTGCATATTTTAACTAGTAGCTATAAAAGTAACCTGGGGTACTACCTCAATGTCAAAATCTGCATATGATCAGTGAATTCCTAACAGAATTTTAGGTAAACAGACCCATGGACTTATTCAAAGAAATTTGTTTCCCTTTCCTTCTCTTTTGCCCAGTGAAAGATCAGTGCTCAGAAATCCTAGACAATTACAGTAATTTCACGATTATAAACCACACCATTTTGACTAAAATTTTGCTCCCACCCTGGAAATGCAGCTTACACTCAGGAGCGGCTAATATGTGAAAAATTTTCTGAAATTTCTAACCCCGGAAGTGCAACCGAGGTGCCGAGCTGAGCACCTGCCAGTAAAACCCGGGATTACCCGATTGTTACAAATTGGTTACTCTGTTGCACGGCGGGTGGAGGTGGGCTCCATGCCGGCAGTGCAGGAGGGGAGAGGCAGGGGGCTCCGTGCTGCCATCCCCGGGCCTGGGGGGGAAGCTGGGCGCTCCTGCCCCTGCCTGCCGCCACAGGAGCGGGGGGGCTCCTTCCCCTCCTACTGCCGCACCGTGGGTGCCGGTGGGCTCAGTCCCCACCTGCCACTGCGGGGCAGCGCCGGGCCAGGGCGAGCGAGCCTGGCGGCAGCAGTGGCCAGCCCCGAGCGGCCCCACCGAACTGGGCCACCTGGCCCCGTCGGCAGCCCCGAGCAGGCTGCGCCCGCACTGCCCGAGCCGAGCCAGTAAACCCCGCCATCCCACAATTCTGTTACTACTTAGCAACTGCAAACGACAGAGTGGCTTATAATCAGGGGCGGCTTATGTATGGACAAAGAACAAAATATTGCTGACACCCAGAGATGCGGTTTATAGTCAGTGCGGCTTGTAATCGTGAAATTACTGTAAGTAGTGAGGGTACAGACCAATTCTTTATCATATTTACAAACTCTGATTAATAGTAGTTAAACCATATTGACATGGTAATTGTTCTGTGCATTTACAGTGAAATCAGTGCATCTTGGACATTCTAGTATTACTGTCTTTTCACATATGAATTGTCCATGCACAGTTGATCTCTCTGAGGTATAAGGCTTCTACAGCTTTTGTAACCACATAATATGGTCAGTTTGGATTTCATGAAGCAGATCTGTGGAATTTGCTACCTGGTGGACAAAAGACAATGTATTTTCTTTACCTTTTGGAATTATGCTTTATTATGCCCTTTACTCCAGATGTTAAGACACTCACAAGAATAAACTTTTCTTCCAAGTTTTTCAGTATGAGTCAGAGTTTAATGATGACAAAGACTAGAACCAGTCTGCAAAGAAAAAAATGTTGCAACAAGCAAAATTTATGCTTTAATCAGCATCTCCTTCATCCACTGTGATTCACACATTTTGTTTCTGCAAAGTGTAAAGCAGTTTTACTGTAAAATAAAACAACTGTTTTTCACTAGCTGAAAAAGAAGTGTACAAGCATCTCTGAAAAGTGTTCCTCCCTTTCCTCAGCTATTTCATGATACCAGACAAACAAAATAGAAGAAAAGGTGAAAGAAATGCTTACAAACTCCCCTTCTTTCCTTCAGATAAAAATAATTCTGTGTAGTTCTTCATGGCTGATTCCCTCTGACTTGATGGTATGCTATCTTAAAACATGTTCAGGGAAGTTAACAGGAAACCAGGTTTTCTATTTCACATATGAGTTAAAGCAAAAACACAAGACCGAGATAATCTGGCTTTCCACATATTCATACCATTGAAAAATTAATATGATATCAAATGAGAAAATGTGTACTTATTTGTATAAAGTTGTTGGGTTTTTTTTTTCCAGGATCTATATAAAAGCAGTGTTTCCAACACAAGTGTGTTAGAAGTTTTCTGCCTTTCTGTTTTCTACTGCTTGCATCCATGTAAAATGTTTTCTGTGACAAGTAATACCCTGTTAGAATCACTGCACTCCATCCAACTTGGTTTAGTAGATCTGGATCCGTTGCAGACAAGAGTAAGCTGAACATGAAAGAAATGAAGGAGTATAATCTCTGTGAGAAACTATGCCCTTTCTTTTAACAATCTGAAAACGGCTTTGAAAAAAATCAAGTTTTTTCAAATTGATTGAGAAAGATTGGCAGTATGATGGATTAGTATGTAGAAGATAATTAGGCTTTCTGCAATGCTATTTTAAGTGCTTATTAATCCAGAATTGTTGGTAGGTTCACACTTACCTTTAGAGTGTTTAAGGGAGGGAGGAGTCAATAAAGCTTTATAGGTATAAATCCATAAATATGACAAGATAGTAAAATAATGATAGTATCTAGTGGCTACATTAATAATAATGACACTAATAATAACAATTACATCTCTTAAAGTGAAAAAAAGATACGTGTACCATGAAGATTATCTTTATAATTGCCATTTAAATAGATTAAGAGAGATACTGAGCCAAGTCTTTTTCACCTTCCCTCCAAATGGATAATTATACATCCAGGAGAAATATATAGGAACTAGGGTTAAGAGTTAAAGACAATTTTAAAATCAGATTGTGAATGAATATATATATATTTTTTTAATATAACTGTGGAATAATAGTCTTTCTTATGACAACAATTGCCATGAGGATTCCTTGTTAATACAGAAGATATTATCAAGTGGTAGGTGATTAAGAGAGTCAATCTTTTACTAAAATGGACCAAAGCTGAGTTATTATCCAACTGGAATATGATTCTTTCAAAGGTAGAATTCAGAGTATGTTATCTATAACGGGACCGTCAAACTATTATTCTCAGATACTGGATTTCAGTTCTTATGTATATTTCCTCCTTAGGAACATGGGAAGCACCCTGCTGTGTACCCGTCTCTCACAAAACTAGTTGAAGTACTCAGCAATAATGCTGCATCCAAGGAAGGCTATATTCCAAGATATGTACAAGATGTTGTATCGGTTGCAGGGGAGGGTTGAGAGGTTTAATATATAAGAAGTAAAGGGAAAAAGTCTTTTAAGTTCTCTTCAAACAGTTGCTTTAACCTGAGGCTTTAAACCCTGAGGCAGGATGCCAGCTATTAACACTGGCAAAATGTAAATCAGCTCAAAGAAATTTTGATAAGCTCCTAAAATTGCACCTGTCTCACTTGTGTTTTATCTCAATCATAGAATCTCAAACAAATCATCTGGCAATGCAAGCACCTTTTAGCTTTTCTGAGCAAAAACGTTTACATGAAGGTCACAAACACTATCTTAACTGCAGGTATTACCAAAGTACAGAAATATTAAGAAACTTTTTCCTGTTTACTTCTGTGTTATATAGACCCACAGAGGCAAAGAAAAAAACCTTACATCTAAACAGTTTTCTGTCTATTTTACTTTTAATCAGAACCAGGAAAAGGAAAATTATTATTTTCCTTTTCTGTGCACAGGTGGTACATTTTGTGATACAGTGATTTCGAAAGGATGGAAAAACTCTTCAAAACTTAGCTTGGTGATGAAGGATTTTCTCAGTAGGTGGGATGTAGGAGACATATAAAAAGCACTTCCTCTCAGGCACAGAATGTCTTGGGATAAAAAAGTGTTATTGAGATTCAGTACAGCCTTCTTATCCATAGGAAAATTCAGGAAAGGCATTGCAATGCTAATTGTCCTTTACAGCAGTTTGTTTTTGGTGGTCTCAAAGGTACCTTTGAGCTAATCAACCCCTACACACTTCTGCTGCATCTGCTGGTTCATTCATGCCTGTTAGAGGTGCAGCACTGAATTTCACATTTATGCTTACAAGGTCAACAGATTTGTTATCATGCAGCCAGTTCATTAGACACTTGTAAAATCTATTTCAGAGCGAAATCCAAGGTAAATTCACTAAATACAAAAGATTAGTGTGGGAGAGGGAGACATATAGACACAGGAAAGTTGGCATTATGAAAAATAATACACTGTCAAAGCTGCTTGCAAGTCCATCTGGGCATCAGCTACAGGTGATAGCCTCTAAAAATGGGGAGACCAAATTAAGAATAAGAGTACATCTATATAAATTCATTACTAGCCAAGAAATATATTGCAAATATTTTAAAATCTAATGCACTTTGTTGAAACCGTAAAAAACAGCTTATGATTTTCAGTACTTTTATCTATATTTATTTGACAACCTTTAAATATTTTCTTGTGTCACAAAACACACTTAAGTAGAGTTGTGAAACATTTTCAGACTCTTTTCTTTTTCCTTAAAGTCTTTCTTTTACAAAATATCCATTCTCAATAATTCCAAAATTATTCATTTTAGGAAGACATGCAAAGTTAATTTTTGAGGGAACTGGAGATATGTCACAATGTAATTTCAGCTTAATATTAATAAACTGTGGGGATAAAAAAAAGTCTTTTGAAAGGATCACATTGCCTTTGTTAGATTTTGAACATGTTCTTGGATAGATTGCAAGAAGTGAAATGTCTCCTGAACAAAACCTTTCAGAGTTGGCTTACTGAGAAGACTAAATTATTTTCATTTGGGAAAATACTTGATCTTAAAATTTTTCTGAAGGACTACTAATTTTACATTCTCTAAGAAGTGTATTTATAACAGAACACTGTTGTAGGAATATTTCTTTTTTCTACTTAAAGACTCAGAACAGCTTACTGGCATTATCTAATCAAAAGCTCACAATTCCCTTGTGAGCGGTAAGCATTAGATTCTAATTTTACAGATGTAGATAGTGAGTACAAAAATCTTTGCTTTTTTCCAGAACCACTGATGCAGTTAAAGAATAAGAACAATATTGAGAGGTTGCTGGTCTTTGACCATAAGCTTTTTTCTTCTAATAACATGCTGAACTGGATGGAAAAAAAAGATCCTAAAAATTAAAACTGTTAGTTTTCTTTCACTTTAGTGATGTTAGGAATTAGTTAATTTCATAGGAAGTTTATAGGGAGCTCATCACTTACAAAACTAATTTACATATTTTCTCACAGTTCGCAATTTCACTGAATTGTGAATCTTTGTCTTCAACAGAGAGGGAAAGATTAACTTTTACTAATAGAAGACATTGAAACAGACACAATACTCTGAACTGTACATTACCAGTAATCCACTCAGTCTGTCACATCACTTATTGTTCTCTGTGACATTGGTACCTTACCCGCTGTGCTTGAAATTCTGTATGGCAGAGAGGTCAGGAAAAAAGAAGAGACAAGAAACATGGAGTAACAGTAGCATATGCATTCCTCTAGGGTTTGCTACTAGCCCTACTTGAAAATATGTGAATGTGACAGATCATAAGAAAACAGTCCTGACTCTATTCACAAACTTGCTGGAGCCCCAAGAATATTAGGAAGTTGGAAAGATATCCTTTTAACAGGTTTTAAAGTTCCATTTTGCAGATTTAATATCTTTAAGCAACTTGAATAAATCTACAAACCCCTCTGTTCAATCAATTTTAACCGTTAATAATAAACAAATCAAAGCCAAAATCTTTTTACCTAGGTACTGTCTGGCAAAACAGATCAA
The DNA here is from genome assembly GCF_009819885.2 of Catharus ustulatus. Classification (NCBI taxonomy): domain Eukaryota; kingdom Metazoa; phylum Chordata; class Aves; order Passeriformes; family Turdidae; genus Catharus; species Catharus ustulatus. The sequence continues at coordinate 66,505,133 of NC_046222.1, forward strand.
CACAGTTTTGGCCATCTTTAATTTCACTCTTGCCTAACAAAAACAAAAAATCTAAAGTGTGGCTCCAGGAGTTAGCTTATACCTGCAGATGGCATTGTTGATCTTCCACAATTTTGCAAATTGCCTGAGTAACCCAATATGAAAATGCACATCCACACACTCAGAGGCAGCTGGGCAGAGGTACCAATACATAGATTAAAATAAAGATCTACAAAAACAGTGATAATGGTTAGGAAAAAAATTGCACTAAAAATCTGATTGGCATGTTAGTTAATTAAAATTAACAAGAAGGAAGAGCTTAAGGTCACATTAGGGATTACTTTCTGTGACAATTTTTCCAGAGTATTTCACTGTGGGAGGAGGTTAACACCCAATTTATTCATAGTCAAATAACTGTATTTAATCTATTGATGACACGAGCTAATGAAGGACAGGGTGACACAGCAAACTGATGAATGGATAAATCAGGTAAATGCATGAGGCTCAAATTTAAGGGCATATACGTCCTGTATGACGTTGTATGCCTGTTTTGTGAGTACAGCAGTTAATAGTTTCCTCTTGTCCACTAGTAGTCTGACAAGGTCAAACCTTTATTACTCTGCTTTTACAAGTTTATACTGAAGGAGATGTTAGCTTGCAGGAAGTTTAAAACCTGGAATATTTGACTCTTAACAATAATCTTAAAAATCCTGACTGGATCTGTCCGCTCACTATTTTACAACTTGACTCACTACTTTACACTATACTGGGCAGTTATAAACTGCTAACAAATCAGGCTGCAGTACCTACATTGCCATAAATGACTGCCTATCAGGAGACAAGATGTGCTGTGAAGCATCTCTCATCCTCGAAGCATCTCTTCAAAAACTTCAAAGTTAAGAAATTACCTTTTTTTTCTTTTTCTTTTTCTTTATTTCTTTTTAAGGTAATATCCCCAAATTTAAATATTCGTATTTTGTCTTGTAGCAGATGATAAAACAGAAGTCATTTATTCACCTATCTGACAGGAGGAAGAAGTTTCTGGTTTGGATTTACTTTGAGAATTGCTGGTATCTTATGTTTCAGGATTTCTTCTTTCTCAATGTTTTATCCAGGAATAGCTCTCACTAGTTTCTAGAAGACAGAGATAATTTCATGCCTCAAAAAAGTTTTTTTGGTGTATGTTTCAGTAATTAGTATTCTACCCACACTGGTATTGAGAAGAAGTTCTTTAAACAATACTGTTAATAACACATAAGACTAAACAAAAAAATAAATAGAATTTTACTAGACAGTTCACTACAAGAATATAATTTAGCAAATTAGGAAGCAATATAGTGACTTTGAAGAGCTAATTTTTCAGAGTGATTTTAAAAGCAAGTTTTGAAGGGTTATCTGCCACTGGAAGTCTCTGAAAGCCCCTTAATTCTTACAACTGCTGGTATATACTACAGAACTTGCAATGTTTTGCTTTTTAGGTAAACAAGAGAAAATGACTATGGTACAGAGAGAAAACTTTACCTGAATTAGCTTTTAATCTGAAGACTTTTTTTTTTCATGATTTAGTCATTTTTATAGAGATGTAGAGGCCGAAGACATAGACCAGTACTATTCAAACTCCCTGCATTAGGTACATTTCTGAATTTACAAATGGATTGCATAAAGGTGCCTTGAATTTTCAGAGAACTGTGGAGGTACGTGCATCTCTCATTGCCTTTAGTTTATTTCTTTTCTCCTTAGCAAGAATTCTTCATGAGAAGGGAGGCAGAGCTGTTGTGCTGTCACTGGTGCATAAAGGGTTTTTTTTGTTGGAAATGTTCTGAAAGAACCTTATTGATAGACCACGCTGTAAAAATATAATGAAGAAATTCACCAAATTGTTCAATGTCTGCTAGTTGCCAAGTCATGATATTCATTTGCAGATTTATGCAGAGTCACTAGTATTAGATGATTATGTACAATCTTTCTTTTTACCTGGTCTTTATTTGTACATAGTTACAGCAGTAAAATAAATCTGGTTAATGAAGAGAATCATGTTTCAGGTACATTTTGAGAGGGTTTTGGCATTTAAATCAACACTTTTGTTGACTCAGATGAAGTCTTAGAACACATGTTTTAATTGCAGGGTGAAAACTAAAGAATACTGCTTTGGTAATCCCCACCGTACAATTTTTAGAAGATGTAATTGAGACAAAATGTTAGACATCTACATACACCTTGAGACATAATCTCTCTTAAAAGAATCTGGAAAGGTTTTAGTTGACTAACTTTATAGAATTTTAAGTGCATATTAAAAATGCAGCGCAGTACTTCATCAATTCACTTCTGGAGTGTAGTGACAAAAGGGAGAGAGAAAAGAAATTAGAGTAGTTTAGGTAATTTTATTTTTGTCTCTTCAGTTAGAACAACAACACATATGCTGTGCTTTGGACATGAAAAACCTAAGTTCTGTGTTGCTCAGCCATGTGGGGAAGAAGTAGAGCTCTAATTTGAGAAGCAGATCCTGTAATTTAAGAATGTATGATGGCATTACCAAGGAAAGTAAGCGAAAAACTGCATAGTAGAGAAATTGCTGCTGTATCATGCATTGTTAGATTGTTGCTCTAAACATAATGTCCATAAATAAACAGAAATTCTAAATGTATCTTCAGGGTTTATTTAGCTTTCTAATCTGTCATTTTTGCAATAAAATAGTATCAACATACACACCACTTTTCGATTAACTGTACGGGTACATTCTACTGTGCGCCACTCTGTACTGTCAAGAATTCCACTGTATGTCTCATTTAAGGGATATGTCCAAATAGGAAATTTCTACTCTTCCGCTTTAGTATTAACAGGACCTTACTTTGTCCTAAAAAAACTGTGAGTGATAGATTGTCTTGCAAATAAGCAGCAGAACAGAACAGGACTTACAATGAGGAAATAGAAATCCAGGTTCAGAGCTATATGAAAATAACCTTCAACAGTTTAAGTTTGAATGTCCTATTATTCACAATTTACATTCCTGTGTAAATCTTTCCAGGTGTCTCAGGTTTTCTGCAGTGCCCGTCCACACAATCTGAAAACCCACTGCTTTTTCTCAGGGATGCAAACTTTTATGGCTGATTTCAAATACTTTCTTGAATGGATTATGTATTTTGGGGAAATCAGGTACAGAACTTGTTTTTCTGATGCCTTTACATTTTTGACATATGACATTTAGTAACCTGACTATGGTTCAGCCTATCAAATATGCAGCAAACCGTGACATAGCAGCAAAATATAGAGCTAAAATTTTAAATATGTTCTTTGTTGGTTATAAGCTTGACACAAGTATTGAATTCCAAATAAAGTTGACAGTAACACCTCTTTGCAGTCACTGCAGTATATTAAATTCTTTATTTGGATTATTTAAGAAATTTAGGTGTGTTTCTGTAGAATTTTTATCTCTTGTTTCCCAAGGTACCAGACAACAGCAGTGTCAATATTTACTAAGATTTCTTTTTAATATCCTGAATTGCATGGAATTGCTGAAACAGATCATGAATTTTAAAACAAAGATAGTTTGCTGGCAAGTGCATGTGAAACAGTGACAGCCTTTTCAATGATTATTTCACAATACTCCTTATTTTAAGCAAAATATAGCCAGGAAAATTAAAACCAAAACAACCAGCCGACCAACTAAACAAATCCACGAAAAACCTGTGCCCAAAACAAACTAAAAAAAAATTAACTCAAAAATTATGCCTGTGGAGATCCTTTCACATATTCTAAACCTCACAGACAGCTAATATATACATATATAATAATATATTTTTATTTTTTTATTATGAAACATGTGGTATAAACTAATAGCACAAAAGTTCAAGACTGAAAAAACTACTGGTCTGTAGTGAAAGAAAGATTCTTGCATTCAGATCATTCTGAAGTCCCACATTTGAAAATTGCAGCCCTTCTTTGCCCTACCACCTGGTGTAGAGAAAATGATCTTGTAAAGCTTAATCTTTTCTTTTTACTTCCTTTGCTTCCTACTGTTCCATAAATATTTTCCAGGGCTTTGGGTTTAAATCTATCTTTAATAAAATACTACAGAGTATTCTTTTTAACTGGTGATTATGATCTTGAGGAAGTTAAGTCAGGATGCTTCAAAGAAGTGATATATGAATTTAAACATCAGTACATCATAGATTTAATTTTTACATTAAAAAAACCCCAAACTTTTTAACCTCTACTTCCCATAAAGTAGCATTTTATCTAGTCTAAATATCTCCATCTTATCCAAATTCCTTAACAATGCCCCATTTCTCTAATGAAAGTGCATAATTTTTTTTAAAATATCCCATCTCTACTCATGACTGATGCAAATATTCACAGCTATTTTCTCCTAAAATGAGTTTTGCCCATATTAATTGTCAAAACGCTATATTTACAAACTAGCTGGGATATTCTTTTCTCTTTTCTCTCTTTTCAAGGTTAGTCTCTTGTTTCCCTTGCATCCTATTTCCTCAGTGTGGGCATCATATCCCAATGCTTATTTAATTTGCCATAAATTCAGAGAAGTTAAAGAAAGAAAAGACCTATCAGGTTATTTTGTCTGCCTCTCTGTTCATTTGGGATTAATCCTCATTGTTCATTCACAAATGTTTTGATCAGTTTAAGATCAGTTAAAATGTTCCATGTGCTGAGGTTTCTGGCATTTATTACCTTTGGGATGGTTTTTTGAGGTTTTTTTCTGCAGTCTGATAGATTTTTCTTTCAGGAAGTTTTATTAAATGTTCTTGGTTTCAAATTGGCATATTCCCTTTCACTGAAATGTGGTCTTATTTTTCTCTCTAGCTTTAGTAGAGCAAGTTAAATCAAGTCAAAGACTCTGAGTCACCTCATTTCCATTTAAACACTCTGTTTCTTTTGAACACTTAATAGTCTGAATTACAAAGCCTAGATCCACAGGTTTCATTTTTTATTTTGTAATAGAATACTCTCCTGCACTTTCTTGTATTGTCAGTTGCTCCAGTTATATTCTTTACAAATGTACTGTCCTTTATTTTCATTGATTTTACAACCACTTTATCTCATATACCCTCTGCAATTGTTTGAGTTACTCAGATTCACAACTCCCAACTGGACTTCGAGAGTAAGCACTTTTGCAGTCAGTCTTAAAAGGAAAAAATGAAGTTCAAAATTCCAGAAAGTGTTAATAGGACTTTCCAAAGGTCTTGTGCTGAGCACTCTACAAAGGCCCTAAGTAGTTAGTAGAGAAAACTAAAAATCTGAGGAAATTTTGACAGCAGAATATAAATTATTTTTATCTTTTGACAATTAGTCCTTAGTTAAATCCCTAAAGATGTTTCAGCTGTGCAGTTAAACCGAAAATTTTCATTATCTTACTCTGCTTACTCTGTGGTCCTTTGTCTGTGTATAATTTAAAAGGGACAATACAGTTATTCCTCAAGAAAAAAATTGAGTGACCTCTAAAAAATTGAGTGACCTCTAAATACATAAGGACCAGGACCAAAGAAACCTCATACAGTTTGAAAAGGAATGTGTAGGGGGTTTTACACCATGCTTCAGAATGGGCTATGAATCAATAGGCTGAGTACTGTACTGGTGCTGGTATTCAAGGGAGATTTTTGTGGATGCAGGACCAAATATGAACCAACAATGTGTTCTCATGGAAAATAACACAAACCACAGGCTACATTTCTTTGGTAAGGCTGTGGCTTGCTCAGTAGGGCTGTGGTTATCATCCTTCTGACAGTGAGACTGCAATGGGAATAGTAGCAGGACACCAGTTGAAGAGAAACAGAAACTGGAAGGAATCACATGGAAGAATAGCAAGATATTTAAGAACCTACAAGGCATTTCTGATGGAGACATAATAAGAGGGCAGGGTTTTGTCTAGGCGACAGGTGAGAGGCTACAGGGTGATCTAACAGTTGCTTACATTTACCTAAAAAGTTTTTACAGTAATGATGGATCAAAACTTTTCCCAATAGTATCAGGAAAGAGACAGTAACCACAAATTATTGTTTGGGAGTTACAAAATGGGCATTAAGAAAAAGCTCACCACTAAGAGGGTAATGAAATAGAAATTGTTGTTCTGACACATGGAAGAATCAGGTCCTGGAGTTTTTCAAGGTTCATCTAAACAGTGTTATAACTCACCTAGTCTGTCATTTGCAATAGGTCTCTTTCAACTAAAAGAGGACCTCCTAATGCCATTTTTCATCTAACATTTTTGTGATTTTGGGAAATTCTGGATTATGCAATTCTGAGAAAACTAGAAATCAGAATGCTGACAGAAACAAGCTGATATTTCCCGAGCTTTTTTTTTTTTTTTTAGAAAGTATTTTTGGTGTGTTGTCAGCATGCTTCTGTCCTGACTTATGTCTATCTACCTCCTGCCCTAAAGTAATGCCCTGAAGTCTCTGCATTGCTAAAGTGATGATCTGTCTTGGACATCAATGGATGTGAATATATTTGGGTTTTTTTTGTGCACAGTTTGACTTAAAATAAGTCAGCAAAACATTGCTGCCAATGTGGACCTTAACCTTGAATATAACCTTCTTGCTCTTGTTGATATCTTAAGCTTTCCACATAATTTTACAGGAAAATGTTGTAATTGTGGATCATAACAAATATTGTTGGGCAAAAACAAACTGATTTAAGAGACTACTTGGCTCACCAAAACATTTTGAAGAAGAACACTTTACTCCCTCAGAACTTGTTATTAATTTCTACTGTAGCCATTAAAGGTAATATTCCCATTAACTTCAATAGTTTAGGATCAAGCTCTTGTAGACATTCATTAAAAAGTAATAATAACAGATGAAGAATGGGTCAACAAAATTTTGCCCTTTAAAATGCTTATCCTCTGTTTCTTTTCTAGCAATAAATGATATTGAATCTCCTAAACTCAACCCCAAATGCAAGTGTTAGCTTCAAGAAGAGAAATCTATGTATTTTAAATCAGGGAGGAATGTAAGAAAAGTATAGATGCTTTTCTTATTTGAGGTAGGTATGAGCTTGCATTGAACACTACAAAAACAATGGCAAAATGGTCTTACCGATCAGCAGAGAAGTCATAGGCTTTGTTAATTAAGACTGACACTAATTTAGAACCCAGAGTCTGGAGAAGGTTCTGTGATGATCTGCACAAAGCTGAAGCATATGGAAGTCATAAACATCTGTTTGTTCAAGAGGAGAAAAAAAGGTTTGCATTTGATAAAGTATTGTATCTGTAGTGAGTTTGCAGATTTTTAATATCATTTGGAGAGATTAACAGGTTAACTAAACTCCTAATTTCACTGTTTAGTAGAAATTTTGTATTCCTGGTTCATGTCTGGAAATGTAAGTTACATATCTGGGTATTGTGCTGTATAATGAAAAGGTGGATTTAGCAGACGACAAAAATCTATTCTATAGTCTCAAAACGTTCTATAGGTGTTGGGTAATTAATATGCGGAAGAAACTTGTAAGGTAATAGCAAAATATAAATCTATCAAGGCAGAGACTCTAAGTGACTTTCCATAAACTGCAGAGAAAATAACTTTAAGAGCCAAGATTAAAAATCTTAAAAATTTGGCTTTTTGTCCTGTACTCAGTGTACAGACTACAAAAGATTTGAAATTCAACTAGTATTTTAAAAGAAATTAATTTTTCAAGGTTTATCATAGTAATTGTTTGAAATTACATTGATTTAAAATATAATGCAAAATATGATCCCTATCAAATAATAATTTTGAGGAAGGTTTTAATAACCACAACTGAAGTTTTAATGTCTTAAGACATCTGGTAAGAAAACAATACTGGCAAAATTTTAGATAATTTCTTTCCTCTCACTTGTCTCCATTAAGCTCTAAAATAACTCCTTCCTTACAAGGAACTTTTTCTTTTGGGTAACACTGAGAGCCCTCGAGAATTAGAAGAGGATTATTGAGTTCTTTAAATTTATTAAACATGCTGTTTAACATGCAAAAATATGTCCCATGTAGAGACTATTTATATCAACTTTTCTCTTCATGCTTGCTGTGGGAAAGAAGTGGATGAGAAACTACACAAAATTGCTCCAGCATGATTCCTTTCCATGGGCTGGTCAAGCCTGTACACAGTGTGGGCCAACTGTGTCTAGGTGGCCCTATTTGAGGAGGAAACTTGGAACAACTGACTTCCAGGGGCTCCTTCCAACTCCAGTCATTCTGTGATTCAATAGAAGTGCCATTGTTTTATGTAAAACTTAACACCAAAATACCTTTGGCTTTTAGGGAGGGGATTGGGGTGGGATTTTTGGAGGAGTGAACTCTAATAATTCAGAAAAGACCACTATCATCTGTATTTTAAGACTGATTACAATGCAGTGGTGAAGATGATTTTGTGTGCAAAAAAAAATTTATATATGCATAAAAGAAGTAAAGATTTAGATTATTTGGTTGGTTGTTTTTTTTTTTCTCCAGTAGATGTTTAGAGTACATATTTATGTAGGTCTAATGGGGTGAGATCTACTAAGGGAAAAGGTAAGAGATGAAGTTCAAAAGAGAACATAAGAACGATTCCATTCTGGAATGAGAATGTGCAGATCATAGATTCCTGTGAAAAAAGGCAGTCAGTGATTTTGTACTGTAATGTCCTAATGTCCTGGAGAAGTGGTGTATGTAACAGAAATCAATCCACATCCTTTTGTATAAAGCTCCAGTTAAAAAGGGGAACATCAGAGAGTACCATTCATCTTGTCTTGAAACCATATGGTAGTATGTTTCCGTTGCCATAGAATCAAAATTTAATTGCCAAAACTATTTACCAGGTTTTCAAAATTCACCTTTCCAAAACAAATCTATAAATCTGACATTTATTTTTACAAGTTTTGCCTTTCTTTATGACTTTCATTCCTGTTTACTTGGTGTAATTAAAAAGAACCAAATATCATTTGTTTATTTATGGTTAGAGATTAAAGTATATATTCCAAAATTTGAAATCATAATCTTTCCTTTGGAACAAATTGTCATTTTGGAAGTTTGATTACATATTAGGTTATGGTGTATTCTTCATGGGTTTTATATAAACAAAATATTTGCATATCATACACTTCCCTTTTTTGTCATTGCATTGGCCTCAATGTGAAATCAAGGACAGTACTTAAAACCGCAGTTAGCGCTTCTAATTATTTTGATTTTTTTTCTGATCCCTTTTCAGACCAATTTTTTCCTATACTCCTATTTATAAAGCTACCAGCACCAAAAGTCTGCAAGCTTTTCAAACGATAAAGTTTCCTGTCATTTTGATTCTTATTTTACGAGCTTTTGAGACACTATTCCCAGCAAAAGTTACATGTCGCCTACATGTCATTTGTAGTTTAGATTTCCTGTGTGAAAAGTATCTTCCACTAGCTTTTAAATCAAAATTACCACCAGTGTCAGATTCCTGGCAATCACAGCAATTCAATTATTTCCTGATAGCAGAATGACATATTCTCCTGACTATGTTTTCATTAAATACCTAAAAGCTATAAATCTCAGCAATTTGTCATTCTTCTGGGTAATAATCTATAGTGTGTCAGAAAGCTTTTAGTCTTTTGTTATAATAATAACTGTATTTATTTTTCAGTACTTCATAGTAATGATCTATATATAATGCCCTCCAACACAAAGATTCAAACTTGGTACAGTGTAATTGTAGCTGTCTAGTATTACTTAGGCACGTTCATAAATTATTATCAATTTCTATTCTAAACATCTATGCGCAACAATGTGCCTCAAAGACTTCTGTGGTGAACTCAGACTGACGAGACCAGCAGCAAATATTGGCTTGACAGCAAGTGCTAAGCCTTCTGCTGGCATGCATGGTGTCTTTCCTTGCTAGCTGAACCTAAAAACAAACCATGGCCACTCACCTGTTTGGTCCTACCACACATGTCTTTTGCAGATGTGTTATTATCCTATCTGCCATCTTCTTTTTTATTATGGAAAGTGAGATATATTGACAAAATCCTGATTGTAGCCCCGACTAGACATTTGAGGATATATAAAAGATGCTATTTTATTTGAGTATTAATTTTTGGTACCTCTAGGAATTTGGCCTGCCACTTTTGGTTTTTTGTCTGTTAGTTTTGGTGACAGTTGTAAAAGAGACAAATAATGTTCTTATTTAATAAGCAATGTCAACATTTAATTTAACGGTGAATTATTCTCTATATTTTCTCCAGATTTTAACCTTTGTGGCTGTTCAGGGAAATGTTGCTTTTTGAATTTCTTAGATTTTTATTATTTATTTATTTCTAAAGCACTCACACATTTGACAGTGAAGTAATCTTAATTTGTTCATTTGTTCTACTACTCCCACTCTATTGTAATTCAGCTCCCATGGAGTGTCAGCAGAAGCCTATTTATCAGCTGCATCTTCTTCAACATATCATTGCAGGGTTCCTAAACAGCAACAACAAAAATCACATTCCATTACATTCTATCAGACATTCATTGGTTCCCAGATTGCAACAAAAATTGTTTTTGTGACACTGTCTGTGGCTTTCTATTCTCTCACTTTTACTACCATATGTTTTTTCTTCACTTTTAATCAACCTCAGCACATTCTGAACAAGCAAAATCCAAATTTCTGTTTACCCCCTACAGCCGATTAATGAAGGTCGCCTTTCTATGCATTTATTTCCTATAGCTTAGTTGTAAAGAAGTAGTTGTATATAAATAGGAATATATTGTGCTGTCTGCTTATGAAGGTAAATGCTGCAGGAAAAGGAGGAAAAAGAGGGGAAGAAAAGCTTCAAATGCAGAGAAAAACCATAAAGATGAAATTAAAAGACAGGAATTACAGCATGGCAAATACTCTTTATAAGATGTTGTGTATGAGTACTAAACACATTCGTATGATCTGTGCTGCCATTGCTACTCCCCCCAAAAAATCCTCAGTAAAGAAAGTTTCAAGCAACCTCAAACAGAAGGATGATTTCAATAACAAAAAGTTATTATCAGCATATTTAATCAATGCTTCCGAGTATATTTGCAATGGAGGACTAACTGTTTGGCACTGACAGTGAGAATACTTTATCCTAGATGACTGCAGAGTCTGTGTGGCAAAAGGATTAAATTAATTGGGGAGATTCAGAAGAAGCAAATCTCCAGTATCAGGCAGAATTGAAGCCAAGTTATTTACAGGACAACAGAATCAATGTCATTCACAATGGAGGCAGATCATAAATGAAGGTCTCTAAAGACTAAGAAGGTGAAATAAGGAAGGAAAAGCAATACTGTAACTTTCAGCCACTGAAATATGAGTCTGATGAGCAGAAATCATGACTGTAACTGTCTGCAATGTCTGAAAGGAATTTTATAAAGAAAAAGAAGGAAATGTTGAGGTTGGAGCTATGTTGATTTCCAAGTAATGCATTTATCAAAGGGGAAAAATGGACATTGCTTATTTTATCTTACCTGCTTATTACTATAAGTAGGATGACTTGCCTTCTGGTGGAGACAATGTTAGTGTGCACACTTTGTGCCACTAAAATTTTCTGCATCAGACCTTCCATTAAAAAAACCCAGGAGTAGCTGCAGAGCAGCCCTTAACGCCATTTTGATATGATGGATATGAAGCATTGTATTAAGTAGGATCAAGATCTATTGTTTTTAGGCCATCAGTAGTATTTTGCAATAAACAACATATAAGGTATTACTTTTAAATTTCAAGCCATTCAATGGAATTATTCCTCAAGGAAATCAGCTGCTGTTACTATGCATCACCATTTTATTTCAAATTCATAAATCTGTATTGATTTTCTGTAGCATATCATATTTGGGTAATAGCTCAAACAAAACCCATCTGGTATAATCAGCTGGGGATGCTGAATTAGTAAATCAGACTGAAAAGTTACAATATGCTGTGTCAGAAACAACATGTCAGCTATTCAAGAGGTAATAGTTAAAGGCACAATAGGAAAGAGGAATAAAATAATAATTTAAATAGAAAAGATGAAGCAACAAAGCAAAGTAAGAGTTTACTGCACAAACACATACACAATAAAGGACTAGGTTTTAGGAAGAAGAGCATTTAATAATTATTAAATGTATGACCTGGCACTTGATTTACATAGCCGAAAAAGACATTTATTATGTCATATAAAGCAGGGAGATATTGCTTGGATTTCCTAACCTATATTCTAAGTAGCAAGGTGAGTGCTGCAGATATGTGATATTCATGAAGTTCTTGCACTGGAAGGAATATCACCACATTTGCTTATAATTTAATGTGTAATTCAATGCTAAAGGCAGCAAAATAAAACTACATCTAGAGCACTTAAAGAACCTTCTATTAGAACTCAGAAAAATACATTTGACAAGTATCACACTCTGGTTTCATTTTAAGCATGAGTGAATATGTAATCTCTAATTCTCAGGCAGTTTTTGGCAAAATTAAGTTCAGTAAAATTAATCTGTCAGTAAGCAATGAATGAGGAAAATAAATGCTTTTAATTTTTTCTCTTTTAAAGTAAGGGACACACACCCAGTTAATCATATAGCAAGGCTGCTGTCTAACAAATGTTGGAAAATTATGGTTTTGGAAAGGTGTAGTTAGAGGTATGAAACAACGGCAAACATTTGATCAGTCTCTTGAACTAGGCTAGAACATGTATATAACTGCTGGTGTTTAGTAGTGTGGAAGGCACCTCCAGATAAAAGCATTTTATTACAATACAGAAAGAAATTAAGTAGTCTATGTGAAATACAGTAAATTCACGAATACAAGCCGCACTGAGTATAAGCCGCGTCTCTGGGTGTTGGCAAATATTTCGGTTTTTGTCCATAAATAAGCCGCACCTGAGTATAAGCCACTCTGTCGTTCACAGCGAGGACCCGTGTGCAACAAAGTTGCCAATTAGTAACAGAACCACGGCAGGACGGGGTTTACTGGCTCGGCTCAGGCTGTGCAGGCTCGGCCCGCTCGGGGCTGCCAATGGGGTCAGGTGGCCCAGCCCGGCGCTGCCACTCGGCGGGGCTGCTCGGGGCCGGCCACCGCTGCCACTGGGCTTGGTCACCAAGGCCCGGCGTTGCCCCGTGGTGGTAGGCAGGGACGGAGACCCCCCGCTTCTGTGGCAGCGGCGGCGGGCGGGGACGGAGCACCCCGCTGCCTCCCCGAGCCGCAGCAATGGCGGCACGGGGCCCCCACCGCCTCCCCGGGCTGCGGCAGTGGCGGCACGGGGCCGCCCCGTCTCTCCCCCGGGCTGTGGCAGAGGAGGGAAGGAGACAGGTCTCCCTCCTCTCTCCCCGCCCCCCGTGCTGCCTGCAGGGAGCTAGGCGCCACCCACGGCGCAACAGAGTAGCAATTTGTAACAATCGCAAAATGCCGGCTTTGCAGCTGCTCGGCTCGGCACTCTGGCTGGCACTTCTGAGGTTGTAAATGTCAGAAAATTATTCACATATTAGCCGCTCCTGAGTATTAGTTGCATTTCCGGTTTAGGAGCAAAATCTTAGTCAAATTGGTGCGGCTTGTATTCGTGAAATTACTGTAACTTAGTTTCCTTTTGTATTAGATGAGACCTACTCTGTCAGAAACATGGCTCTAATACATCCATACATAACGAGTTTTTGTTGCTTTTTTTGAAATGTTTGGTTGATTCGTTTTTCTTTTTTTTCTAAATAGACAACGAAATATAACATGGAACTTAGAGAATATGTGAGTCTTTGAGAGCAATTATTTAAGCTGTCTTAAACACCGCATAGGAGATAGGCTATATGCCTGAGGTATATGGCAATTGAATACAGTGGGAATTTATATTACTGGTTAAAGAGATTTAAATTTGGGAAAAAATGAACCATACCTCTGCAGTCAACAAGAGTACATATCTTACCATGACTTCACTGAAGTTAGTAATTCCAAGGTTAGATAAAATGTTCAAAACAAGTCAAAGAATACAAGTACCTTCCAACCATGACTTCTAATTTTAACACTATAAGAGCTTGAGGCATTGGTAAATTAAGATCTCTACTGGCACAATAATCCTGTGCTTTCATCCTAGCTCTCAATTTGTAATAATTTTATAGATTACCCATATGGTAAAAGATAAATTTTTTAACTTGGTAGCCCAGTTAAATTTATTTCTGTTCTTTTTAAGAGACATCGTCAAATTTTTATTCAAACATTTTCTACAAAAAAGAGTAAACCCAATATTACTACATTGCAATATTTAAATCAGGAAATCATATTTAATAGTGGTAATTTCAGCATCATGGTTGGAGACTGCCATCTTTACTCTGTTTCATGGGGTTATCAGGACCTTTTGAGAAAATTGAAAACAAGAAACATTAAAGCACCTTCATTCTGAATTAATTTTGCAAGTGTCGTATTATTTATGATATCTGAAAAGTCAGTTTGGTTTGTTAGAAGTGAATAACAAATAAATGAACAACAAGGTAACAGTGAATAAAAATTCTATTTAAGTCAAAAGAGAGCTTTACTACTGACTGTAAAAGATAAGATTTAACCCAGTAGATACTGGGTTTCTCACACTGAAAGTTAGTGTGAGATTTTTTGATGTCCTGATTTTTTGTTATGAAATAGTTATACAAAATTTAAAACAGAGCCTCAATCTTTGAGGATACATACTTAGGAAGAAAATTTTGTCACTTCAAAGATCTACTTATTTTCTTTGCTGGGATGTTTCAATTTAAACAAAATTTATATAGAAAAAAAGGCCACAGAAATTTTGTTTTTCAATTTAAATTAACAGCAGGAATCCTGAGTACACACAGAGAGAAATATAATTTTTTTTGTTGAAACCAGTGTGCTATTTCTCAATTATTACATTTTAAATATGCATCTTTGCTTCAGAACATTAGTTCAGAACTGAATGTTAACTCAAGGGCCTGTTTCCTCCATATAATTTAGTAGTATGTTTGAACTGCATAAAGAATTTCTTAGCAAGCTGGTGTATCCACATTGAATAGCAGTGAAATAGCAGTCAGAGGCAAAGACTGTTAGCAATTCTGCAACACTGGTTTGCTTGCAGCTTTTTAGTACTTTTGGATGCTTCATTGGACAGGCACCAAATGCATCCTAAAAAGGTGGATTTTGGAAAATAGGGTTCTATATAATTTTTGTATTATTTAGCTAAAGCTAAATGCATTGTTTGAACACATAATTAATTTACCGTACTCATCTTTTTTGCTTTTTCACTTTGAATTTCCTCTATTTTAGACCACATATTCATGTACAGAATTGGCACCAGAATTACAGTGTTAAAAATGAAGCATCACAACCGCAGTCTAATGTGTTTGCAAATGAGGTTCCCCTCTGCTGAAGACCAGACAAGTTCAGGTGATGATATGTGTTTATCATATCCTCATGACTGGGTCAGGATTTAACCTAGGTATGGATCCAATTAGAGGGGCTAAGAACTCTTCTGGACTCAGCATTGCCAGTTTGTCAGAGAGCTGCTGAACCGAGAGAGCAATGTTAGCTCCATGGCATAAAATCTTGAGTGATCAGAGCCCTAATTTCTGTTAATATGTCCCTGTTTAGCCACTGCTCTGACTTAGGTACCTGAACTTTTAAGGGGAAAAGTTGAAACTTTGTCATTTGCTGTATTAATTATTTTGCTATTAGTTGTTTTATTATTTTATCTATCTATCTATCTATCTATCTATCTATCTATCTATCTATCTATCTATCTATCTATCTATCTGCCTCTTATCTATTATCTATCTACCTACCTACCTGCTTTCTTACTATTAGTAGCACTTGGTGTGAAGTGTTAATGGCACCATTTTTATTAGTTGAAGTGTAGAAGGAATATGACACATTAAAAAAAACAAAGAACAAAACAAAGATAACAAAACATTTAAATTAAACCTATATATATATATATATATATATATATATATATATATATATATGCACACACATACATATTTAAAAAGACAGATAATTTTATTCCAAGGTTAGACCTTGGGAAGGAACTGGGAAGGACTACAATTTTGTGAAATCCATGACCTTGATCAGCAGAAAGTTTTGGTTTTTTTTCCTTCCAACTGTAGCTAAGTCAAAGCTGTTTGTTCTCCTCTTTTTGTTTCTAACTTTCCTTTACTGGACTGCATGTAAAATTGCCTCAATAGATCATGGCCAATGAAATCTGAGGTCGAAATACCCCTATTTGTCAAGATCATGAGTGCATAAGTTTATCTGATGTGTACATGCCAGATACTTACATAATTTCAGCAGCTCTTATGGTTTTTGTGATTCCTTAGGAATCTAGTTTTAAAGTAAAGTCAGGAGAGCTGAAAATTTATTGTAAATTCATAACAATAGCAAAGGGAAATAGAAATGCCATGTGTTAGGCATAATATTAGAACTGTTACATAAAGATTTTGAAGCTAGGTTAATGTATTTCTCTACTCTTCCATGAATATGGACAAGGATTTTGTTTTTTTAATTTCTTTTTCTACCTCACTTAAAATTTCCTTTAAGAGAAGAGCAATGGGAAACTACCAAATCAAGCTATTAAATGTGTTAGAAAATATACTTTTGTATCAGAGATATAGTTTTCAATTTCACTTCTGTTGAAGTGAAGAGTAATAGGAATAGGAAAAGGTGCAAAGGTGCAAAATTCTACAGCTTCATATGGTTATTTTAGGTTTGGAATCCAAGCCAGATTTCTGTAGAGAACAATTTTTAATTTTTTTTCCTTCCTGTTTGCCTCATTCTTTTAGAATATTCAGGGTCTTGTGACAGAAAAAAAAAAATAATTAACGTTTCTCTGCAGGCTAAGCTAATTAAATAAAACAGAATACAGATTTCAACAATAATAAATCTGACTGCATTAAGACTGTCACTTTTGTCACTCTTTCAATAAAGCCATGAGGGATTGATCCTAAAGGCTTTTTAATCACTGTACATGACATTAGAAATATTTTTTCAATCCTGCAATATCAAACAGATTTCTTAAACATGAAAATCTATGTACCTTGTATTAACCAATATGAGTTAGTTTGTTAGTGCAAAAGAGAACTGCTGGACTGTCACAAGCAATTTCAAATGAGAGACTGATTTATACTGCTGAAATATTCAAAAGATTATGAAATACAGTCACAGTATGCAAAAACAAAAAAATGGTGTATCTAAATATCCTAAGGATTTTAGGATATGACCATGTTTAATGTACTCATGAACAATATTTTCAGATCTAGGAACTATTTATATGCAACTTTCTTATAGTATTCTTTATAAGCTTAGTGATATCAACATTATATCTAGAACAAAGCAAAAAAATACAATTCCATGTTTATTTTGTTTCTTATGAACTTGGCAGGTGATCTTTGACACAGATCTTCTGAAGATTTTAGTCCTTTAAAATCTAGATCCTATATCTGAAGAACTCAAATCAGAGATATATTTCTGCATCAGGTAATGTTATCTTACAAGTCTGCAAGCCAGAGTACTGAGGATTCTTTTTTTCAAAATGTCTATCAAGTGTTGCCCATGTGTTTGGAAGCTATAGTAGCAAGGAGGTTCGAATAATATTCACGCTGCTGAATCGATACTATTACAGTTATTACATTATCCTGCAGGTCACTTACTATAGAGGACAAAGTTGTAAATCTAATGAGGATCTTTTAGACATCAAGTCAAAGGTTAAAACAGGCTATAGAGAACAAACAGCTAAACTGCTCCCATGGGAGCTTTCTATGCACAGTATGCTGGTGGGATATGAGTTTCCACAGCAACCACAGGCTCAGTATCAGAGCATAACCCTCCTAAATTATGCAATATACTTATGATTCCATAAGCCTAGCTAGTGTATTTGTACGGCCTGCTCACCTTTTATGGCAGTGAATATATTCTTCAGTTCTCCTTGCTTTACATTAAAACTAGATTCCTAAGGAACCTCATAAACCATAAGAGCTGCTGAAATTATGTAAGTGACTGGCATGTACACATCAGATAAACCAATGATCTTGATCTTGATCAATGATCATGATCTTGACAATTTCAGGACAAAGGAATTAACAGATTGTCACTAATTTTTACAAGGTGTTGTTTCATAAATAATGGTGAGAAGAACTGGCAAAGGTTTAATTTTATTTCCTTTGTTCTGATTTATTTTTAAATGAAAAAGAAATTTTATGTATGATACTATAAAGATGGATTGTTACGTTAATATATCCTCACTTATTTCTGCATCAGCATATGGGAGGGTAGCCAAATATAAGCAAATTTTAAAAAGAGATTTCTGAAAATGCCATTACTTATAATATTAAAATGTCAAGATATTTCAAAAATTTGTTGCTTCAAGCAGTATATAATCCCAGAGTCTTCATATATATATTTTATAATACAATAAGGCTAATGACTTATTACTGTGATACACTATTAACTAAAATCCTATTGTCAAAGCTGCTTTAACAAAGCTGAGGAGTTGAACTTTAAACTAGGGAGAACTTTAAACCTTCTAAATTAAAAATAAATTAAAAAAAAAAAATAAGAAGGGAGGGAAAAAAAAAAAGAAGGAAAAAAGGGAATAAATAGGGGTGATTATTCCTGGAACACATCTAAGTGAAGAAAATGAAATAAAAATGGTTATGGTCTGTCTTGTTTCAGTTAGCAAAACAAGTATATACTGAACTCAAACAAAATTGATTTCTTATTAAAATGCATTTCTTAAGATATGACCTTGGGTGTGAAGCTTCCTTCAGTTGCACAACTCAGCTTGATGCTCCTTGTATAACACAAGTTCTCATGTCAGGTTGGTGTGTACATTATATATTGTTTGAACTGCACAAATCTCAACAGTCTATAGGAGATTGGCATTGAAAGTTTTACTGGGATCTGTCGATCCTGTACCAGAGTTTTCCTTCACAGTTGCATTTTTGGGGGACAAAGAGAGAAATAATTCCTGCTCGGCTGAAAAGCTAAAAGGATGACTAGCAAAAATAATTAAAACTACATGCTAAATAGAAACAGGGATTCATACATCAAAATCTTTCTTTTAAGCATATTTTCTTAGAAATCTAACTAGTAGGCAATGGGGACATTTCTTTGCAAAGTTCTAAAACACTTCATATGGTAAAATTAAACAGACGTGTATTATAAAAAGTAGATGCTTTGCTTTTGACCTGCTTATTTTTTTCTAAAAATACCTTGTGTTCTACTTGCATGTCATGTATGATTTTCCTCCAAATCCTGGAAGTTGATTGGAGAGCACTGAAAGTCATTAACTGCAAGCAGGGTACCAGAAGCACTGTCTGACAAAAAAAAACTACAACAAAACAAAACAAATAATGACAATGATAACAATAATAAAAATAAAAGAAAACTAAATACTTTTAATATGACTATTGGAAAAAAAATTTAAAAAACAAGCAAATAGGACTACTGGTTTTTGGTATACTCAGTGATTTTTCTGACAACTTAGTAAAAATAAAAGCAAATTATGATGAATAAGAAAACCCAAACTATCAAAGCCCAACTTCTGTTCTATGCTTCCAGACATGATTTAAAAGGCGTATGTCAATAAGAAAAATCAGATAAAACCTTGGAGGCAAGAATCAAGGAGATTCAGTTTATGATTTCTTCCAGAACTAAGGAGTTTTTTAGCTTGGGAAGTTTAAATTATACCTAATTTAGGTTGCAGCTGACTCAACTTCTGAAAACCAAAGCACAGAACTTTGGTGTGTTAAGTTAAATTTGTGGAAAACCCACACAAGTGATGCAATGGAAAGAGATATCTTTCAATTATTTGTCTTTTATAAATCCCATGCTATATTCTGTGTTTTAGAAAGATAAATATGTCATCTAATATTGCAAGCATTAATTTATTAAATACTGTACAAGAACTTCATTAAGTCTCTTTTGTAGATGATACTTATAGGAGCCCATCACTAAATCAGTCCATCAGTATTATCCAATATATGTTTTATACTTTAAAGCCACTTTTCAAAATGTCAGGTTTGCAAGCACATTTGTGCATATTTATTAATTGAAAGAAGTTCTTTTCATTTTCCAAAATGCTGAAATTTTTGGTGAAAGTTCTCATTTGCTTGGTTTGAAGGAAGGCAGGAAAGGAGGGAGGGAGGAAGGGAGGGAGAGAGGGAGGGAGGAAGAAAGGAAGGAAGGAAGGAAGGAAGGAAGGAAGGAAGGAAGGAAGGAAGGAAGGAAGGAAGGAAGGAAGGAAGGAAGGAAGGAAGGAAGGAAGGAAGGAAGGAAGGAAGGAAGGAAGGAAGGAAGGAAGGAAGGAAGGAAGGAAGGAAACTTTCTTGCTTTGTACAAATCCTAAATTAAACTGGAATAAAATTATACCGGTCACAGACCACAGTAATACATTTATTGTTCATTGTAATAATTTGTCACTGTTCAGATTCCTAATCTCCAAAGCAATATAAAAAATCCATGTAATATTACTGGACTCTTTAGCTCTCACTTGAATCTCTGATGCAACTGAGTATGATAGACCAAACTTGTCAAAAATTTGCAATCAATGCACAAGTAAAAAGGAATTTTTTTGTGTGAAAATCTGTGCCCATTTTATTAGATATGCTCTAGAAATGAGTTTCAGGAGTTAAAAGATAATAATTGATCTTATTGTATCTAAATGAAACTTCTCTCACAGACTCTTTTGAGACTTGTAAAATCCCCTCTAACGTCCTTGTTCCATGTTCGGTATTCTCTAACTTTTCTGTTATTCTTTCTTCATTTTTCTAAAAAAAAGTGTCATTTCCTTAGGGCAAAAGTTACTTTTTTCTTCTCTATTCATATTCAGTTCTTTTGACTTATGTGGGTTGACCTGATACAAAAATTCTTAGGGCAGAAACAGAAAAACAAAAGGGAAAAAAACTAACAATAATAATAATAATAATAATAATAATAATAGTAATAATAATAATAATGATAGTTACACAGGACAATGAAATGAAAGGAAAAAGAATAAAGTTGGGAAAGGATTAGAAAATCTTTAAGAGGCCACAGCCTTTAAATTACCATGAAGATACAAATTATGCAGACACTATTTCAAAGAGAAGTTATGAGAGGCAAAACACAATACAACTCACCAAATATTATTACAGAGCAATATATGAAAAAAGATACAATGAAGCAACAGAAGAGTTTGACAATTGGTAGAACAAAAATTCACCTCAAAAAACTCAGATTATATTTAGAAATACAGAGCTTTGTCTACAAACCTTATAGAAAATACAATCAAAATAAGAAATATTTAAGCAATCCATGCATGAATATTTTGTGAGTTTTGTCCTCCACACTACCGATGAAAATAGCCCAGTTTGTGTGAACCAGATTATCAAATATGTTTGATGAAAAAAAGTGTGCAGATAAGTGTTCAAGCCAACGTGAACAGAGGTATCACATTCAATTGAGAAATGAATGCAAAAATCCCAAGAAAATCGATCTTTCAAACCCCAGGCATATAACTGAAATACTAAACAGACTTTTATCTTGCCTTAAGAAAAAAATATAATTATTTTTAATAAATAAACCATTTAGTCCAGATCTAGATTTGTTGAATGTTGAAACTACTCTAGATGTTCTGCAGCATACATCTCATATATGTCAACAAAATATTTAACTTCTGAGGTAAATTTTATTAAATTTGCGACAAAACAAAGGTTTCAGATGAAACTAAAATATAAACAAAGATGCTGATCATGTATACAAGCTGGGTACTTTTTAATATAGAAATGTTTTAATTAGGTGTATGGAGATTTTTGCATATATCTTAATATCTTTGAAGTTTGTTTTTTTTTTTTTTCTCATGGACTGATAATGAATATAAAAGTAAGTTTTTCTATTAACAGGCCCCTCAACCCTCTGTCCTTGAGATGTTGTATTTACAAAACTGACTTGCACACCTTACTCGGAAATTCTGGTTAATGATAAAATTTGTCCATGATTAGTTGCATTTTCTTTAGTTCTGATTTGCAGATGAATTTTAGGTGCCTTTTCATCTGTCTTTTATTAAACATCTTTTCTTTTTAGATAGTGTCCAAAACATTCAGCTAAAAAAGGGTTTTTTTATTTTTTCTACTTCATTCTATTTTGTCAAGCTTGAATGCAACTTAAAAGCCAATTGTCCTATTCCTAAAGACATGAAGAACTGCAGATTTCCAGAAATGCATAGATCAACTCTGAAAAAAAAAATTAAACTATATGCCTGCATAATGCTCATTGCCTGATACTGTATTTAAACTACATCATATTTTGTGA
Source organism: Catharus ustulatus (assembly GCF_009819885.2). Taxonomy (NCBI): domain Eukaryota; kingdom Metazoa; phylum Chordata; class Aves; order Passeriformes; family Turdidae; genus Catharus; species Catharus ustulatus. The sequence continues at coordinate 66,527,306 of NC_046222.1, forward strand.
TCAAAGTTGAGTAAGAGATAATCTTTCTGTTCGTATCAAGGGGGTGATTAGCTGGTGATGCCCACCCACTTTTGTACAGTTCTGTATGCACTGCAAAGTCTGAGCCAGGCAGTGTGCAGTGTATATAAACTGAGAAAGATAAGCCAAGTGAAACAAAACTTCTATTTTTCAAATTCTTTTAGAACTGGTAAAGATTTTATCAGCTCACATTGATTTTATGGCACTGTGTTCTGCTTCTTAATGATTGAGTCTGGAAGATTTTCACTTTTTATCAAGCCAGACAAAGATGGGTGACATTAAAAAATAAAGAGACCTTGCTTTTATTTTTCTTTACATGGATTTTTTGTGTAGAAAATGCTGTAAAAAATATTACTTTGGACTTAGAAGAGCAGAAAAATCAGTTAAATTTATAATATCCATTAACAATCAAATTAAAACTAGCATCATTATAAGGTAACATATAGAATCCCAAATGTATTGAAAAGTTCTAACAATTACTGTACATTTAACTCCCGCCTAGAATTTCTGTTACTTCACTAGGAAAGTAGATACTGAACAGGCAAATAAAACTTGCTACGATCTATCTCATAAGATTTATTTATTCGCTTTTAGCAAATCAGCAGGAATATAGGCACGGTTATTGCCAAAAGGATTTTAGACTACAGTCTCCTGTGACAGAATTGAATTGCAAACTTTAATTATCTGTTCCAAAGTGCTATACTATCAACAAATATAACTGTGGAGAGTAAGTCAATAAGTTTTCTTAGTCAAAGTTATTTTTCTCCATCTTCTGGCTATTGGGACTACTGACACATTGTTCCATGTCCTGACAAACCTGAAGTTCAGTCAGTAAGGTACAAGTGTTTTCAAATTTGGTCTCTAGGTGTTCCAAATTATTAAACTATAGTTAATAATTTCTCTCTCAGATGTTCCTTGAATCTCAAATGAAACTATGCTGTTATGTTCAGGAGATTTGACATTTATATTTTATTTTTACATGTTCCTCTGGAAAATGATATTTTACCCCTTGATTTCCTCACCCAGTTTCCTTCACACTGATTAATTTTGAAGGTCAGCCTTGGAATAGGCATTTCAAACTCTTCAGATGAGATAGAGAAAATCTTGAGAGGGCTTCTCTACATATTTCAGAATAATTTATGCTGTTCAGAACACAGGACGTCCAAAGCTCTTTTGTGTGGAATAACTCTCAGTTGGGAAAATCTTGAGGAGTAGTAAAGACATCTGAACTCAATTCTACTCCATGCTCCACAGCATATAATGGAACTAAAATGCATTGTTTTCCAGAAATCTACATTTTCCTGTTGGTATGGAGTATTCTATATCCCACTGACACATACCAGATATCTTTCAAAGATCAGCACACACTGTCTTTTTCTGTGTTCACTCTGTTGTCTCTATGTCTGTATATTTTGTGGAGACCTTGCAGTGTTATAGGAGGTTGGGAAGACAGGATGGGACGGGACGGGGAAAGTGGCACTGCTCACTCCTGTGCACCACTGAAAAGAGCCAAGGAAGAGTAGTGAAGGCTAAAATACGCATATGCATGAACATGGTGGTAAATTATTTAAACAAATTCAGACAAACAAAAGGGAACCGGCTGTTGCTACTTCATCCCTGAAGTATTTCTTTGGAGAGCAGACTGCTTCTATCCATGGACTAAATACTGAAATGGTCTGCCTGGGAAGGTGGTGGAGTCACCATCCCTGGATGTGTTTAAAATAAACAACTGGATGTGGCACTTGGTGCCATGGTCTAGTGGAGATCTTAGGGCATGGGTTGGACCAGATCTTGAAGGTGTCTTTCAACCTAGTGATTCTGTGAATTCTATGAATTAATACAATTTCACTGAACAACAAAAAAACGCAGGAGTGATATATTGGGTATTTTACATGAGGAGAGTAAATGTCTCATGAAGGACATAAAATAAGATTGTTCTTCTATTTTTTTTAATTTTCAAAATGAACATCACATGCGACTCTGTTAATTCAATCATTATTACAATTTTACAGTAATTATGATGGAAACCCTGGCTTTCTCAATATTGTGCTAATATATGAGCTCACTTCCCAAGGGGTGTTTTTTTTAGCAGTAAACATATAAAGAAGAGAAATTTTAAAGAGAGTTACTATAACTAGATCCAAAAAGGAGTTTGTATCTATATATGACTTCAATAATAGAGGAGGAATTCTGTCCTCTCAACCCCTGAGTTTTCAAATTTTGACAGTATCAAGCAGTCTAGGTTGAGGAGCATTCTCTCTCTAGATATGTAGAGACTTGATGATCTCTGTATCCATAGCTCTCTGTAGAACAGTGAAACCACACTTAATTCAATAAATGAAAGATTCAATCTTCTCAATCTATTGTACCAAAATGGTAATTAAGTAGTATCTGGTCCTGGGAATAAGGGTTGTCACATGGATTTTAGATGAAAACATTTCCATTTCCATGTTTAATCAATGTCTAGATATTTTTTATTAGGAAATCACTGTCAAAAGAAAACCAATTTAATCACCACACTTCAGAATTTCTCTTCCCCAAATCAAGTATATATAATTGTTCTACATAAATTAGGAAAACTATAATTATTGTAATTGTGTCTCACACAGCTGGCATTAGTTATGAGTGGAAACTCTGTAAGCCTTCCAGCTGCAACTGTTGTGTGCACTAAATGACAGAAAATTCCGCTGACGATTTCAGCCGAACCACAAACTAAGGAGTCCAATTATGTCACTGAAAGTAAGATGTCCTAAGGAACTCAAGTTAAATTCTTTCTGTAACATTGAATCCCCAGAGAAATCCAAAGAAATTACTAAATATTAAGAGAAAATACGTAAATACTTTTCCTAAGGTTTAATGAAATCAGTGGAAAAGTAAGGAGAAGATATTAAAAAAAAAAAGTGCATAACTTGCTATTCCTGAGGACTTATCAGGTGGGGTGGATGTGGAACAAAATTCCTGTGAAAAAAAATAAAGCACCAAGAAAAGTATCCCTATGAGAGGGGTCCCTCTCTATCCCCTTCACCCCCTTGCTTCTTTTTTCTACACACTCAAAATTCCAAAATAAAGTCTGCGTTGTTGAACTGGCATTTGGCTTCATTTGCACCTTGGTTCAGGCAGAGGACTTTAACATCAAATTGTAAAGCTTGCCTTACATTCCTTGTCATCTTCCCTCATTACTTAAAATAGATTAGTTATGGGACTCCATAATTTGTGGTTGACTGCTGCCTGATCTTTGATTCCTAACAATTGTGCTGCACCTTTTGAAATTGTTTCCATCTTGAAATTGAGATAGCTGATAATCATTTTACTGTGTCAGCCTCATATATGCACGAATATGAAGGGTAATGAATGTGTCACCCTTGCCTCCTACTCTAGTTTTCCTTTATGGCTGATCATCATATTTAGCTCTTACATAGTTGCCTTTTGGTTTGATGACATTCTTTTGTAAAATTGCCTTTATTGTTTCAAGTTAAATTTTAAGTTATTTGATAAAATAGAGGAATTAATTTTGACTTTTAGCTTGTATTTTAAATATTTTTAGAAAGTGCTTTAAAATAAAATATGAACAAAGAAATATTATATTTGGTTTTCTCTTATTCATATGGTTATTAATTGCCTTCCCACTTTCAGATATTTTCAAACAAGCTTTTAATCTTTCTGAATTTAATTTTTAGTTGTGTGGTTTCATCTTCATTGTATTGTTTGTTTATTTTTTTGGCTCTTTTATCTTAAAATGAGAAAAATTTATTGTATTCATCACATGCCATATTGATGAAGACAAGTAATTGTTGCATACATAGTGATACATATATTACATAGCTGCATGCATCGTAATGACATTTATAGTTAAAATAACAGTTTATATTAAATTCTTACCTTGAAAATTCTATTAAGAATAGGCACTCATTGTAATGAATCACTTTCTGTCATCAAGTGTGGGAAGGTACTAATACATGAAATATCTCTTGACATGCCTAAGAATATCAATGTCACAGCATGAATGTGGGTGTATTTGATTTACTTAATATATTTTGTTCTGTTTACTTATTTAGTAGCTTACCATTCCAGAATTGGTAAGTGGGAATTCTGTGGGGGGAAAAAAAAAGAATTAGCTCAATTTATACCAAATTTATCGTCTTGTAAGTTTCTTCCAGAAGCAACCATCAGAACACAGGCAGGATAAGAAAAAAAAAAAAAAAGTTCTCTCTGTTTTTATTGGTAGTCATCTCCCAGCACAGTGGGTTTATGTCCAAGAATGTGCATGCTTAACAGATTGCTTCAGACTCTAAGTCATTAATCACTTCCTAGGAAACCAATATGCTACACAGAATTTAACAGTTTAATACTATAACTGAATTACATTCAATTTCTTTAACATAAGATGATGGAACCATCAACACTGTATTCCTGTAACTGTTATTCCTATTGACTCCATGACCAGACTCTTTAGGGGATGCTTAATTTCTTAAGGCAACCTACATTACAATCAGTAAAAAGGTGTGCTTTCAATGCAATCAGAACTAGGCAAGGCCTGAATTTGAGGATCTGATCCTAAAATTGTCCAAAAAAGAATATAATATTTTCTGACCATCATGTGTTTCTACATATGATACTAATGTACATATTGATAGATAAGGAGGATGATAAACAGACCATTCTTTGTTTTCTAATTTTGGTAATTTTTCTGGATTTATTACACACTCGCTTGCACTTTATTTTTCCATCACCGGCACATAAAAAGAAAAAAAAAAATCACCCTTGACTGCTGACACTTCATCAAGGAAAACTTCCATTACCTTCTATGAAAAGTCATGTCAACCTGGACTATTTAGAAAAATCTTTATTTGTCTCTATACTCCCCAGTTTTTAGAAAAGAAATGAGGCCAAGTTGGCAGGGAGCAATAATTTCTGATTTTTTTTTTTTTCTAACACACTGAAATTACAAAAAAATTAGTGAACTACTCTGGGAGTTGCAAGAAAAAAGTAACCCCAAAATCAAGGGTCCTGTTTGTGACCCCACTTTTTGAGCTTATGCAGTTATATACCTAATGTATAACACACTGCAGGGGAATGTTGCTGTGAAAAGTCTCAGGTTTGGTTCTTCCTCAGCGAGGTCAGAACTGAAACTTCTGTTTCTTATTGCACCTTATGAATGGTCTCCTGTGTTTTTTTATCCAACTTTCACCACCGAGAACAAGTTGAGACATATGTCACAAATATTTTTAGCCTTTTCTTGCACAGTAAGGTGCTTATTTTATGAGCATTTGAGAAGCTGGTCACACTAAAAAAAATCAGCCTTTAAGGCTAATAAAAATAGCTTTATTATTAGACAAAATATGTTTTTTATTAGCAAAGAAAAATAAAAAACTCAACAAGCTTTCTTACTGTGTTAGCATAATCATTGAAGACAACATATGCATCTCAGTTATCATAGGTTTGTTTTTCTTTAAATATTTGAGAACTCTGAAAATCTGAAATCTTTGATCAAATGGTCTTTCTGACCACTACATATTCTTTATAAGTAAAGAGGTCCATCCATTAGAGGCTTCCCACATCTCTATTGGTTCTACATTTCTCACTGACTGAAGCAGAAGAATGATTGTGCATATCTTTTACAGCATTCAGCAACACTTCAATGAAAGCAAGACACGATTTAAGCTTGTGGTTTTTTGGGGTTTTTTGGGGTTTTTTTCCCTTTTTTTAATTCATAGTTTCCAGTACTATTGTACTGGGCTGAAATGTTTACCTTGGAGTGTGACGGTAAGGTAGGACAGAAAGCTTTTCTTTGCTTGTCAATATCACCATTCTAGCCAGAACTCATTTGTGCTTTGCTTTGGTAACTTAGATCTCAAGGACTAATAGGAAGCCAGAGACAGACCACAGGAACTGCACACTGCAGTCTGTTAGCTGACAGACGAAGAGCCAGAAAGACATTCAAGATTAAGAAAAAAAAGGAAAAAAGCTCTGGTGTGAGGCGTTTGGGCACTGGGGTCAGCTACAACCATAAATTTAGCTTCTGCAGAGGCTTGCTAAAAACTACAAAGAAAAAAAAACATTCAGGGGATGAACTCAACTTATTTCAAGCCTTTGCAGATGGTTGATTCTCTAGGTATACCACTTTTATGACCACCAGCTGAAGTACTGTCACTCACCTTGAAAGAGTCAGCCAAGCTTGTTCCACTAAAGGCCTTGATGATGCCCTTTGATGCTCTTTTCCAGCTTCTCTTACATATTTTTTTCTTTTCTCACATGTACAGGTGGGAATTGAATGAATTATTTGAGAGTATTGTTGAGAAAGAATTTCAGATGATTGGGAAATATGAAAAAGAACTTTCCCCCAGGATGCATCCTGTATAACTTCTTCTATTTTAATTTGATATTAGGTTAAATGTCACATCAAATAACAATTCAAAACTACTGCTAACAAAGTTCACTCCTATTATTTTTCTCTGGATAGCTGTTGCAGTGTTGTATGAGGCACTGAGAATGCATCATATATTCTATGTTTTCTATTGCTTTTTGAAAACCAAAAGGTATCATGAATTTCTGTCCTTTTCTCTCTCTCCTTTGCAGTGGCTAGACAGAAAAAGAAAATGAGTGTAAAGCTCCTTTTCTGTCCAATATCTTACATATTTCTGATACAATTTTGGTAGTTAATATTTTTACAGACATGAGAGATTACTGTAATTACAACATATCATGTTTTGTTCACTTATTTTTTCTTACTAATCTCACATTCTGTCTTGGAATAATAGAACATGTATAGTATGCATGATTAGTTCCTTCATATAATTTATTAATTTTGCTATTTCTTTTACTGCTGGTTTAATGTTTTGCTCTTTTTAATAGCTTCTAAACTTTTGGAAAGAGTTACAGGGATACAACCAGTTTTTTTTTCATCAGATGACCACATTTAGAAAAGTTATTAGACATGTTTACATTACAGAATGGTGGAAGTAAAGATGGGAGGTAGGCAGATATGTATATGGAAAAGATGAGGAAGGGAGTAAAACAAAACAAAACAAAACAAAACAAAACAAAATAATAAAACAAAAACAGGCAAAGAAACAAACAAACCAAAAGTTCTACTGTAAAACAGATACTCTAGCCAATCACAAGGTTTGGAAATATTTTTAAATAATGGGCAGTGCAAAGGAGAAAATCACCATTGAAAAGGGAATTGAACAAAAAGACACCATCTCTCCTTTATCTTCCAAGAAAAAGGCTTATTCCAGCATTATCTGTTTTGTGTTACTTTTAACAACCCTGGATTTGGCAACTACTCACAACATGTTTACTACAAGGCATGCACCTGAGAATGCAGAGTTATAAAACAGAACAACATTGGTTGAAATGAAGAGTTTCAGAGTGGCAATGCTTTAAATTTTTTTTAATTCCCCCTTTAATATGCTTGCTTTATAGGACAACATGGAAAAGAGATTCTTTAATGCATCATGAATATCTTTGCCTGACAAAGATTAACCATCAGCAGTTGTTGAAGGTGTCTGAATGCTATTAATGATAGCATTCTCCCACTACTTTTCTAATACCTGCAAGACATTTACATTCATGAGATAGATACCATTTCTGGTCAGACCTAGAAAGAAACTTGTCTCAGACATGTAAAGGTAATAATCCAGCATGCAGACAGCAACAAAGACTCATCAGTCACCTCCTATTAGCAAATATCTACAGACATCATCTGATTTATTTTTCCAGGCTCATCTCCCAACACATCTCAGCAACCTCACTCCAATTTAATTTCAACCTAGTAGCAGGTGCCAGCCTGAAAGATGATGTAAGAATGCTATTTATAATTCTACCAACATGAACAATGAACATAAATTTCTTTTTTTTTTTTTTCTTTCTACATAAGGACATGCTTAATCTTTCTGACCTTCCTAAAGGGACCATCAACCCCACTTTAGCATTGTGGCCCCTCTGAATAAAACAACTTTTCATGTTCTCAAAATGCAAAGAGATTTCTTCTGCTAATTATAGTACATGCTTCATAATCAGAAAGTGTTGACTGATAGGATTGCTACTGGTATCTAGTGGGACACACAGGTTCAGCAGACACTCCTGATGCCTCTCCCATTGCTTGAAACTACCAAAATACACCTTGCTTTCTCAGGGAAGTTTCAACATTGTCAACAAATTAAGTTCCATATGTTATATCCCAGCAGACAGGACAGTTATTGAGAAAACAAAACAAGAAAGGTAGGTCAAGGGAAAAAAAAACAAAGGAAATAGTTTTTTACACTTAATATATTAAAATGTAGAGATGACAAATAAAGATAAAATAATCAGGTGTTACAGTATATTTAGTGTTCTGACTTGTATTGGCCTGATCCTCTTGCCAGATGATCAAACCTTGCCTGGTGAAACACCACGCTTCATTGTTGCCAGGCTATCCCCAACCTCCCCAAATGCAGCAGCTCTTTAAGCCGCTCCCTGCTGCTGCAGTGGCAGCCTTCACTGTGATAACCATAGTTTCAAAGCAACTGTGGGATTTGTGCTGGGGGTGCTTTTTGTCAGCCCAAACATGTTCTAGATGGAAGGATTGTAAATGTCATGTCTATTCACCAGGAGTTCATGTAGCAACTTCTGCTGCAGGCTTGTGTCCTGAGAGCTGTTATGCCATGAAACTGCCAGCATAACTGGAAGATGAAATCTTTACGTGAGCCCAGCTGAACACTTCATTATCTTGGAAGCTTGGTGTGGAAAGCCAGAAGCCCCAGGCATTTGAACACCCTAGACTTAAAAACAAAATAAACCTAGAACATTTAATAACCCAAGGAAGGAAGGAAGGAAGGAAGGAAGGAAGGAAGGAAGGAAGGAAGGAAGGAAGGAAGGAAGGAAGGAAGGAAGGAGAATATAGTGTTTAAGAACTACTTCAATTGGCATGTTGTCCCATGGGGGTGTTAGAAGAAGTCATGGGAAAGCAGTAAGGGATTTCACGGTTCATAGAAGAATAATTTTACTGGAGAAACTGATGCAACAGCCATATTACTTCTTGTAACAGTGACATATATCATCCTGGTTTTCTTCTGGAAGTAAGAAGATAAATGGAAATGAAAGCAATTGATGACGTTCTGTTACACTGATGCTTTTATCTGTGAAGTATTTGCAATAGCTTTGCCGGGGATCTGGGAGCTGAGACTGCTTTTCTTTTCCAGGGGACAGTTATCTCCCATTAAAATGCTGCATTTGCTGTATGAACCTTAACACTCTCTTCACCTTCAGTCTTTTTGCAAGTGGGTGATGATTACTCGGTTGGGTTCAGAAGTCTCTTGGTCAAATCCTCTTTTAGTGTCTCTCCAGAATCAAACTTCTGGATGGGCTTGACATCCCTGCAGTGTATGGGTGGCAACCATTTCCCAATTTCCTCAGCTTTTACAAAACAAATGCTACCATTCTATTTGAAATAAGCTGTATGAGTATAAGACAAAGATGACACGTTTTGCCATCCTTACAGTCCATTCTTTGAGCAGATATGACTCTGTACAATTTTGAGGATGCTGTCAGTACCACAAGACAGGATCATTTGCATATCTTCATGTATCACAACCCATGTACTGGAGCTAAGATAGGACTACATTTCAGTGAGTTTTAGGGGTAGCACCGAAGGCAGAAGGATGGCTGCTAGCTTCACTCAACCTTGAAAGAACTCCTACCCCATTTTCCTTTTTGACTTGTCAAATGAGAAGGGAAGAGTCCAATCCTTCTAGGTGACATCTGGATTGTGCGTGGTAAATCATGATGGAAAGGTAGAGGGAACAAAAGAATTCATTTTACCACATGACAAAGTCATGTGCTAATCCAGAAATGTGCCAAAATTGGCTTTGATCTTCTTCTATTGTGTTAATAATCACATTGCAAATGTGTTCGGGCTGCTGTCTAACTTAATTAACCTGGCATATAGTGCTTTCTTTTGCCTTTCACTGTGTTTTTGTGGGATTTTTTTTTTCAATTCTCTTTGATCTGTGTAAGCAAGTGGAATCCCTGAAGCAGCAGAAGAATACAAATGTATACCTATACTTCTTTCTTCCTGCAATACCATGAGATCTGTTTTCAGTGGCCTTTTATCTCTTCCTACTTTTTCCCCAACATATGTATTCCTCTCTTACAGCAATTTTACATGTGTTTCAGTAGGTAAAACTTGCAGCTGTGCTGTCTGGCCTATGAATAGTAGCTGTATTCAAAGAACATCATTTCTATCCTGATTGTAGAATGCAATGTAGGCAGGATTCCCTGAAAATTGAGAATTTTTGCCTCTGTTTCTATAGAGGACTCATCTAACAAAAACATGATCAGCATGTGGATATGTAAGAGTCTTGATAACTAGATTAGTTGTTAGAGTTTGAATGCAGCAGTAAGTGAGGTTACTTGATATCAAAAATGGTGTAAGAGCATGGTAATGTAAAAGTAAATGTTTAGATGAACAGTTTCAGTACACCTAACTAGGAATTTAACATTTATATGTGGATATCCAAGATGAAAATTCAAGGTATCTTGGAAGCATGAATTCCCCACCCCAGGATCTGGGCATCAGAATTCCATCTAAAATATTTCAATTTCCACTATTTTTACTATTTAGAAGTTGATAATAATGTATTTATACTATCTGACTCACTCCTCACATAAGACTTTCCACTTGTAAATGCTAAAGATGTATATCACCATTTTTAAATTGTTGTTAATTTTGTGGTAACTTATACTTATCAAAACACACTATTTGCAAATGGTAGTTAAAATTCACACAATGGATACTCTATTAATGGAATCAAGAAGCAAGTTCTATTTGCTCATAGGCTTTCTGTTTATACTAAATACTCAAATGATCAAACCATCCTTTATAAGTGCAAATCCATTCTCTTTGCCCCCCTGTAAAGACAGTGATATTAATAAAAGGAAAGGTGAGACGACAGCTTACGTTTGTTGACTACTAATTCAGCAGTATAGCCTGTGGAAAATTTTGTCATTTATTGCTACTCAGGAATTTATAACCTGGAGAAACTGGTGATAATGGGCTTTAAGCCTTACAAACTCCCCAAACCACTGGATTAAAGAATCTGCTGTATTCTGTGTAGTCCCTGAAGCACACTTTAATGGTTCTGCTGAAATGGTATCAATCATACAGGAACCTTTCCACAAAGTTACACTGAGGCATTCCAAGATGGTTAAATGTTTTCATTTTCTGTAGTGCAATACATTTGTAAAACTCTATCTAGGAAGCCTAGCAATTAGAATCTTGGCAGCAAAAATCATAAAATCCATTTTGCTTTTTTTAAATTCCTGTAACTTTGATCTCTTAGTTTTATGGAGCTCTCCTTTTTCAGATATTTTTGTTTCAGCATTTTTTTCCTATGCTTTTCTATTCATAGGTGGGAATTGGAAAGCAGGTATGATTTTCTTTTCATTTATAGGTGTGATATTTTGTTAGCTTTTTTCCCAGACATGATCGTTCATGATGGTTATTCCTGCATGCTCAACATTTTTCTTTTGGTTACCCATCAGAAAATTTGTATGTTTTCACAGAAAATATAGTATGTTCTCTTTAAGGAACTTCCCTGACTGGGGAAGTTAGTATTTTTTATATATCATTACCTGTAATAAAACATTGCAAAAGGATAAAGTCTAGAAAAATTAAATCTGTCAGTCGAGTCCAATCTCAATTAAAAAAAAAGCTGTTTACTCCTTTAGCCCTTCCAGAAGCTTTTTCTGCAGTTATATTCATAGGCTATTCAATTTAAAATTGTCTAGTTAATGACTGTCAACTGATATCACATTCTTGACAGTGAGACTATAATCAACTACAATACGCAAGGGAAAGAAATAAACTGTAAACATCTAAAGTGATGTATTTTGGAAAAAAAAAAGTTGGAAGATAATTTATTTTTCTTCTCAAAGGCTTTTCACAATGTATTTAAATAATATGAGCAGATATAATAGTATACTTTAAAAACTTGAAACTGGAATACCAATTTTCAATTACTAACAAGGGATTTTCAGGCAGGTTAGCCTTCTAGTTGTTTCACAATCTTAAGGAAGTTCATCCTTAAAATTCTCAATTCTACAGATTTTTAGAACATGTAGCTGTCTGCCACAGGTTCTCTCTTCTCTCTCACATTTCAAAGAATAAAAGGAAACAATAATAAGAATTGCAGCCAGTGTAATTCTATAAATTGACATTACTACTGTCAGATAAACTCTAATCCATAAGGCTATTACACCAAACCTTATGTTGTTTCTGAGGCCATGAAGTAAATGAAAGAGACAAATTCTCTTAAGCTGTATAAAAACAGGAAAAAATATAAATTTCGGCGACAGTGATTGAGACTAATGTTTCTGGAAAACATTTGAATTTATACAAGTTGAGGTGACAGGACTGTGTCATTAAGATAAAGCCACTATCCTATGAAACAACATACTGGTGGTTTTCTATGGCTTTAGTTACTCCAAGTCATTCAGTCCTCTTCCATTCAAATACACCACCTTGAAGACATCAGAAAGTCTAGCTAAAGAATTTTGCAGCAGGATCTAAAAACAGCACTAGCACAAGGTCCACATTCATGCTGAAACTCCTCTCTCTACAAGTTTTTTGGAGGTTGAATACAGTTTTGCTTGGTCTCTTTTGCTTTTGTTGGGTTTTTTCCTCTAATGAAGATTTGTCTATCTTATTTCTCTATTACAATAAACTCAGGCTTTAGAGGATAAATCTGAGATAGCTGTAACGTAATAATAATTATAATAATTATTATATAGATAATTATATATATATTATTAATTATTATATATATTATTATAAATATAATAATTATTATATGATAATAATATTTATTATTATTATTATTATTGTTATTATTATTATATACTATTAGTTCAATAAATTTTTTTCTGATTATTTGAAATTGCATCTTTTTTCACTTAAACAACACAATAAATATTGATTTATCATTATATCAAGATTCTTAAATAATTTTGCAGGAATTTATTTGTGTATACTTGAAATTATTATTTTCTTGTTTATTATTTTGAAAATGCACCATGGTTATTTTTCTAAGATATAAAGTGCCTTCACTGTCTTAGTTCTCTCACCTCTAACATTTCTGTTTCTCTCTCTCTTTGATTTGTTTACTTCCTGAGGCTTCAACACTATCATGTCAGGAAATGGACAAATGAGGGAGATATTTGTTAGTTATTTCTATTTTGAGATCAAGGAAAAAGTCTGTAATCCACTACCTTTAGAAGAGTTTTGGTTTTATTTTAGAATAAAACTGGTTTTTTTAAAAAGCATTTTATGGCCATTTCCTCTAGATTTCTAAAAAATACTTATTGGTTGACATTATAAAACACTATTTATAATTTTTTACTTGTGTAGTTCCCAGTATTTAAAATATAACCTTGAGAAAATGAACACAAACTTAATTGATTTCAATTGAAGCTGAGAATTGCACATGCTGTTTGCTGGGTAAATGTCATGATCATTTTGAGATAAGATGCTCATCTTCACCCCTTCCTACTTGTGTGCCTAACAGGGTGCGTTTCCTTATGAAAGCTGCAATAACTTCAAACTTACAGGGTACAGGCACAAGTCGCAGCCATTTTTAGGTTTTCTGTTAGAACAAGGCTTGAGTTCAGCAGACACTTTCTGTTCCCGGATTTGCACGTAAAGGAAACAAGTAAATGTGTTAGAGATTAACATGTGTATGCCAACATATATTTCTTGTGGACAGAGAGGGGATCGGGAGCTCAAAATACACTGTAGTCACTGCCGTCCACTACAAGCAATGTAAGAATCCAAATTCAGACATAGTAGAAATCTTCTAAAAGCAAATTTGTAGAAGTTATATGCAGGTAAGCAGGAATAGTCCATCTTCAGATAGAAACCCCACATTAACATTTAAAATAAATTTCTGCACTTAGATAACACTGTAAAACAAACAAAATAATATACAAACAAAAGAAATTAAGACTGCATTTTTTACTCATGTTAAGGACAGTAATTTTACTTGTATTCAGTTCCCTTATCTGACAAGTCAGAGTTAAAAGTAAACTATTTTATATCTGACTGAGAAACAGGTACATTGGGAAGACCTGGGTTTGTGTTCATTCAATTCATAACTATATTCATGATTTCACCATAATTAGCAAACCTGAATTGCCTGTATTAAGGGTGTAAATCTGTGAACGCTTGTGTATATGAACACTACTTCAGTTAATACCCCAAGAAAAATAGTTTCCTTATTTTCATAAGTTGTGACATTTCTATCTGATCTTCAGCTGCTTTTGCTTTGTTGTGTGTAAATGTATCTATTTCAATTGACTTTTTTTATTTTGAAAATTTTTACTTGGTATAAAGTAGGAAGTAAAATAAAGAAGGCAATTCATTTCTTAATCTCCAAAACATTCCTTCAAACAAACAAGCAAACAAACAAAAAATCCCAAGCAATCCCACTTCACATTACTGACAGCAGGAAAAGACATCTTATACAACATGGCACTAGTATTAAACATAGCCTGCTACTTGGTTACCAACATTACTGCAAGAGATAGCTTTAACCTGGCTTAGCTGATTAACCTCTTTCCATGTTGAAAAAGAACCATGCAAAAAGAACTTTGCAATCCTTGTCATATATCTTTTTTTTTTAAAGATTTTAATTAACCACCAATATTATCTCTTACCCTTGTCATTAACACTCTCTAGAGAAAGTATTTCCTAAGGACTTCTTGAAAGTGTATATACAATATTTTTTGCTGTTTTTTCCCTAATACAGGATTACATAAGTCTACTCAGACATGTCTAAAGGGCCAGAAGTGTGGTTTGTGTTTAGTTTTGTCCCTATTCTCATTCCGCTTTTTATATATGTATTTTTTATTGCTTCAGCCAGCTTTATAAATATTGAATCAGGACTCATTGGTTTGTAATTCCCTGAATCATCCCAAATACCTTGGTAATAAAATATCTACATTGTTTGAACCTACAGTTTCTTTCTCTACCATCATAACTGTGTGACTGATTGCACATCTTTTTTAGTAACTAAGCTATTTCATTTTAAGTTTCCCCAAAGAACTCTCAGGTGAGAACCATCTGTTCCTTCAAATGTTTGTTCCTTAATATATCACTTTGAGCTCCATCTGACTTCTCATTATCTGACAACAACTCATCTTCATTACCTGAAGAGAGTAGTTCCAAATCACATATCTTCTCAACTTCCGCATGCTGAAAGTTGACACAAATCAATCATTTCACATTCTTGCAAGATGTTTCTCCCTAATTTCCCGATTTTCTTTTCTTTCTAAATCCAAGGGATTCAGAGATGCATTTTTTCCTAAAATACTAGAATCTAAATATTTTAATTTATAACTTATAATAATATTCATCTTCCCTTTGAATTCTCTTCATTCTTACTTATATTCGAGTCTTTAAGATGGTTTTTCAGGGTTTTTTGGTTGTTTTTTTTTTTTTTGAAGGGCAGTTGATTTTTTTTTTTAAAGTAATATCAATTTCAAATCAATATGCATGACAAAACACTCAAAGAATGAAGTCCAATCAGAAGAGAAATATCTACTCTCTGATGGGAATATTTCACTTTCTACAAAAATCCCACTGAGGAGCTGTAGCAGAGTATCTCTCCACAGCAATTACTATTCTTTATGTGATACATATAATATGGTGACAGATCTCTGTTAATAAAGAGAAAAAGGAATAATTTTACTTCTTTGTCCTTTTGTCTCCAGGAACAACATCATAAACAACAAAACTGAACTAGCAAACTGTAAAGGTTATTTTTTAACATCCATAACTACAGTAATTTCACGATTACATGCCCCACTGTTTTGACCAAAATTTTGCTCCCAATGCGGCTTGCACTCAGGAGTGGCTAATATGTGAATAATTTTCTGACATTTCCAATCCCGAAAGTGCAAACCGAGTTGCCGAGTCGAGCACCTGCCAGTAAAACCTGGCATTTACGCAATTGTTACAAATTGGTTACTCTGTTGTGTGGCGGGTGGGGCCGGCTCAGTGCTGGCAGCACGGGGGGGAAGGCGGGGAGCTCTGTGCTGTCATCCCTGCAGCCCTGGGAGAGGCGGGGAGCTCCCGTCCTGTCTGCAGCCCTGAACCCTCACAGCCCGAGCCGAGCCAATAAACCCCGCCATCCCACAATTCTGTTACTGTTTGGTAACTTTGTTACACGCGGGTCCTCCCTGCGAACGACAGAGCAGTTTATAATTGGGTGCAACTTGTGTATGGACAAAGAACGAAATGTTTGCCAATACCCGGAGATGCGGCTTATAGTCAGTGCAGCTTGTAATCCTGAAATTACTGTACATAGTGGAAAATCAAGCTTGTCACGTGTGTTATTTCTCACTTAAAGCAAATACTTTTCTTGTTAATATACATGTAACAAAATTTACACCTTTTACTTAAGCCTCTGATCCATTATACATTTTAATTGTATGAATCACAAATAACACAATGTCAACCTCTTAGCTGAAGAAAAAAATGCTCCAAATTATGAATTCCATTAATTTGAATCCCCAGGTCCAGATTCTTTAGCATACTGAACTATCTCACCAGGTGTTCTGAGCATAAATATAACAAGAATATATGCTAGAAATTTCTTGGATTTAAATTTTTGACATTTGGTAGAAAGAATGGAATGTTGAATATTATAGTATTAACGAAAAAAATGTTTTTAAATGTGGAGTTATTTTAAGTTAGATTTCTTCCCTCAAAGACTTTATTTAATGGTTTGAAATATTCACTGATTTATGTGATTTGTCTGTTTGTCTGTTTGTTCCAGGCTTTCCACTCTATATTTTTTCTTCTGAGTTATTCCAGCTACCTGTTTGCAAATCCTAGTTTTTTTCTGTCAGTTTCATGTTCAAGATTTTTTTTGCCAAACTGTCTATATCAGGAACATGAGGACATATCTCTAATTGAATGGCACTCCTTTTTTGTATTGTAAAATACAGGCATTGAAACTTTTTTTTCCATTAACTTATGATGTATACTTTTTAATGAGAACATGAACAATGTTTGGTTTGGGTTGGTTGGTTGGTTTCATTTGTTGCCCTCCCATTCCTCTTGCCCTCAAGGTCAGCTGTTTAGTTGTTAATCCTCGGTGATAAATCATTCTGAAGTTTTCTAGTCACTAGGGAAAGTCTTTCAGTTTGGCTGTTACCTCTAAGAAGGACTTTTTGGATAAAAATGAATGAGTCAGTGCAAGCCATTTTTCCAATAAAACCAGCCAATTTTTATAAACAGTCTTCCTTGTATTACTACTATGAAACATTAGAGATACAGAAATTGCAGCTAAATAATGAGGTATTACACAGTTATTTGAAATATAAAATTATTATCATAGGGTTGCAAGATATAGAGGCAGCTAGCAGATGTCTAAGCCACAGAAGAAAGCTGTAAATGAGCAAAGAGTTGAAACTGTGTCTGTGAAGCCTTGAAGAAGTCATCTTACCTCACCATTCTATAGTGATTCAGGTAAATATTTTCCATATATTGGGTTTTAATACTATTTTTAAACTCTGATATACAATGAACTATTGGATACTAGGATTGCTTACATATCCAAATTAAATTTTGATCACAACAGATTGAGGGCAGCCCTGATGTAAGTATGAAGAAAGTCATATCATCTGACCTTCATAGGTCTGTTCCAAATTCAATTACTTTATGTCTTTATATTAAGGCTTTGCCTTTTTCCAAACCTTTTCAATTCCATTGCAAAATATGAAATTATTAATAATATCTAATATTATTAACTTGAGTTTTCTTGTGTTTTCATTGTTAATGACCTCTAGCATTTCTCACTAAGTAGTTTTTTCTTGGCATCAGCTCAAAAATCAAAGCAAAATCAGTACCTTGAGTCTCTTCAGATAACAATTATAGAAACATTGAACTATGCTGTGTATACACACATTTTTTGTGTTAAAAGACATTACTATGCGTTCAGAACTTTGACTACAGATGTCCTAAGTCATGAAGGATTAAAAATGGAATAGAAGAAAACGTAGGTCTGAGAAATCCACCCAGAGCTGAGGGGAATTATAAAATCCTTACATGAGAGATAAATCCTTCAGGAGGCCAGGAAAGTATTTCCTAAAATATTTCAAATCACCACATAAATCTGCTCTCAGGCAACTGTGGCATACCCATGCTACATAACAAATACTTGTGACTGAGCTTTTACCCATTGTTGAAGAAAAAAGGCTGAAAACCTTTGGCTAAGAAAACCAGTAAGTAACTTGCCTAGTAGGTACTACAGCTGTTTCTTACAAAGGGTATTTATTCCTGAAGGCAATCAACTAATAGGTGCATGAGAACTCAAGAGAATAGCAAAACAAGTAAAATAGCTGTAGGTCTGAATGCAAGAAAAGGCTACTTTATGCAAAAAACAAATTAATAAATAAAGGCATAAATGCTAAGATACACAATTTTCAAGTGTCCTCATGAAAACATTAGACAGAAAAGACACGATTGGCAAGTGCTTCAAGTCTATGCATGAACACATGATTAATCACACTTCAGTAACCACCTTAAAACAGGTAGACCTCATGCATTTATTTTATGAGTGTGATATTCCCTTTCAGCTACACTTTTAGTTGATTTGATGTGTAGAAAAGGCCTGGATAACTCTCTCTTTCTCACTTTCAGGTAAAAGATTCACTCTGTAAAAGCTGATTTAATATATTCAACAGAGAATTAACACTCTTGGGAGGGGGATAATAATATACTGTGTTTCTACAACTGCTTATATATGTAGGAAAATAGAACATAGTAGTCATGTGTTGTTTTGCATGTTCTAGACTCCAATGCAAATAGATTATTTTTCTCCTTTCTTACATTCCTCACTGTGCCACACCTGACCATTCTCCAATTTCTTCAGCACCCTCACACTGCAGGAATTGGAAAAGCAGTACTGGTACTCTCTCTGCAGTGCTTATACTGCTTCAATTGCTCTGGTGTACTGTGAGCCTCATTTTGCAGTATGTACACAAATTTCTTATTGTCTTTACTGATTTCTAATGACCTGACCCAAAATCAAAATGCAACCTGAACATTCAGGTAAATTCTTTTGTTTCATGCTTATGTTGTACTGAAATTAAATGTGGTTGTTCTCATTCTGCAAGTATTGCTCCAGTGAGCTTCAGTACACTTACTGTTCAGTAAGTGTAATTTTCTACCTTTCTAAGCAAAAGTAATTAAGTACTGTCTCAGAGTCAGCGAAGATAACATACTTTCAGGAAAAAAAGACTGTTGATTACCTAAAATCATATTTTCCAACTATTATATGATATCTTACAGCCAAAGTCATGCAGGAGTAACTGCTAAATAAGGTTGAACAGTGGTAAAGAGCATGCATTTTACTTTATATGAAAGTAATTTTCCAATTATACTCATATATTTCCTTTCTCATTTCTCTATCATCTTAGAAAACTTTGCAAAGTGTCATGTAAAGTTTAAAAGGAATTCTTTTTGTCACTGATTATTAAATAGCAACAGGACAAGAGGACAGTCTTAAGATACCCCAGGAAGGTTTAGGCTGGACATTAGGAAAGGGTGCTTAGATATTGGAATGGGCTGCCCAGAGAAGTTTTGGAGTCATCATCTGGGGAGGTGTTCAAGGAAAGACCAGATGTGGCACCCAACTGGCCACACGCCATGGTCTAGTTGACATTGTGGTATTAGGCCATTGGTTGACTTTGATGATCCCAGAGATCTTTTCCAACCTAAATGATTCTGTCATAATTTAAAAAAAAAAAATTAGGAATATATTGCATGGAGTAAGCATTTAGATGTAAGGACTTCAAAAGTTATAATTCAGGAAAGTAGTTCTAGTAAATATAAAAAAAAATTTATACTACTGTTGCTACTGTACAGCTGTGGTTGCAGAGTCAGTGTTATAAAACAATATACGCTACACTTTTTTCCTCCTTATTTTCCTTTTATTCATTATAGAATATCAGGCTTATATGATATCCATGTGGCTTCCCTATTCCCTCACAGCCAAAATACACTTCATGTCTGTAGCTCCCCATCCATACAAATCTCTTCTTCCTTATAATCTTAAATCTTCTATTACACTCAAATGCAACTTTTGTCTGCATGAGGGCAACAGAGACAAGCAGTAATGACATGTGTACCCAGAAGCAATCAAGTATACATCTTACTAACTGAGTCATGCCAACATGTCAAATCTACTTTATCTCTTTCTAACACAAAAGGCTCTTCAATTAATTTGCTTGTTACAGACATTCAGAATTGGATATTGCTATTCCTTAATGTGAATCAGGAGGCAGTCAAATCTCATCTGCACATTTGAGTGATAGTTAGCTAAACCATCTCATTACCGTGGGCTTTTAAACCGCGCATTTTTCGTTCAAAATTTTGCCGCAAAGCAATTAATTCAGAAGGGGACATAGGTAGTACATATGTCTGGGGCTAATTCTGAGAGACTTACTCAAATCCTAAAAATTCAGCTTCAGTTGCTGCCTAAACCTGTAAATACCTAAATATCTAAATTCATTATTTCTGTTTCCCTTGTGATTATACTGTTTTTTTCCTCCCATAATCTTCCATATTTCTACTCCTGGACAAAGCTCATTATCAGCTGACCAGTTTCCAAAACCCATCAGGACTTATAAATTTACAATTTTTATTCTGAATCAGTCACCAATGTAAATTTTCAATGTCTAACTCACATAAAGGGCAAAGACAAGAATTAATAGGCTAGTAAGTAGATGTTGAGAACAGGTATTAAAAAAAAAAAAAAAAAACAAGCAGATTAAAATTCATGTGCTCTAGTTATATGCATCCAGTACTTACTAGAATCTAGTCACTGGGAGACAATCTCCTTTAATAACTAGCAAAGTTCTCATCATTTCTGGAAAGCAGTTAATCTAATTCAGTTTTGATGATCACCTTTAAATTAATGTAAATTGTTCCTTTGAGAAAAACATTAGGGTCTAATATGTTCTGAAGCTGACTCTCTAACAGCCCTAGAAACAGCTGCCCAAAGTAAGATCCATTTGAGCCCTCAGTTCCCAGAAGCTAAAGGGTTACTGAGTATGTCTCAAGCATTGATAACCAGATGGCTGTGAAGCCAGCCAAGGGCTGTCTGTTTTTACAGACAAGAATTGTTGGTAATAGTCAAGGAGACTCTTGGTACTAACATGCTGTGAGAAAGAGCAAGTTTTGGCTGGAGAAGGGGGGCGGGGGGGATAGGGCAGCCCTTTTCCATGAGAAAGAAAAACAACCCAGTACAGTCCAAGCTCAGGAATGACTGGTGGAAGTAGACATCGACTGTACAGTGAGACTGGGACCACTAAAGACCCCCAAAGCCCTCTGACCTCTTTCCAGAAGCCCTAAAAGAGCACACTACACATGACAACTAAATAACACAGAAAGCAAGAAACCTGTCTTAGGGTGGAGAAACATGCCCATGAAAAGATGTGCCTCATGGCCCAGGCAGTGCCCCTGGACCCTGAACATCTCATCATATGGACCAAGATAACTGGAATGCTCTTATCAGTTGGATTGATGCTGAAACCAGAACTGACATCCCCTCACTGGGCCAGCTCTGAGACCAGGATTGGTATCAACTATACTGGTGCTGTAACAAGGGCTAGTGATTTCTTTTTTTTCACTCTTTCTTTTTCTCCTTTTCCTCTTTTTTTTTTTTTTTCTCTTTGCCTTTCTCTAATTCATCTCTCCCTTTTTAATTAGCCTCTTTAATTTTTCTATTTCCCTTCACTGCAACCTTTTGTCCAAAACCCACTGCCATGTGCCTATATAGTAGATCAGAGACTAACAGGCCAATTTCCATGCCATGTGTGTAATTTACTAATTAAATACTCTGTTTGTGGACCCTCTGACCTTCATAGCTCTTTTTGACTAATGAACATTTTTGAATCTTAAGTATTTCCTTCCTTTTAAGAGCGAGTCATCACACACGATTTTTAAAGAGAGGTGTAGAGGTCAAGCTTGTGTTTAGAAATCCAAGTGCATAACTAGGATCAACATATTTCATCTCTAGGTTTTCTTTCTTCTCTGCCTTATTTGGAACAACTGTGAAAGGACAACTAACCCATGGTGCAGATGGTCTATTTAACATTAGTCTCCAAGGTACTACGAGCTAAATGTCTTAATAATTAAGCTGTGCAATATTTCTCTAAAGAAAGTAATACAGACTGGATAAATCTGGGGACAGTATGAGTGGTCCTACAGTCTGATAGTTTAGATAACAACCAATTGAAAGTCTGGACTAATTTTCTTGTTTTGCTACTCTGCATAAATTCCAGTGGAACTGCTTCAAGAAAAGCCATGGTTTAAATTTGCTTAGGACAGCTGTTTCAAACATGGCAATGGAAATATATGCTCTTATGTCTACTCTTCCACAAGACTGTTGTTGTTCTAATCAATAGGTTAAGCCTCAGCCTTATGTTTTCAGGGGTTAGAAGTCCAACCCAAGAAAACAGACAGATGAATCCTCAGTGCTGCCCACAACTAAATGCCTATGGCTGTAATGGAGAATAAGTCCTTTCCTTCTGTTTGCAATTTGTTTCTTCCAACTTCCCATTGCTTAATTTCCTAATTTCTGTGAAATGGACAGGAAAGTTTTCTAGAATGTGAGTTGGTATTGCGCAGAAGTATTAAGTACCCCACTAGAGAACTGCATTAAGTCCTGAAGAGACATGGAACTTGTTAGTGTTTTTCCACCAGCCCGAGTTATCAGTATACACAGAAGCTGTTAGGACCTTAATTTCTCCTTCTATAGATAGGCATTGATCCTTGGCAGCTTGCGGCTTAAGAAGTGTACAACTTGAGCAATAGATTTCATAAAGTAAAAATATGCCCAAAAATTAGGCTCTGCCATGTCTAAAATCTTTCATGGAATTTGCCTAAGTAATTTGAAACTACTTTGATTAATTCTTCCTATGAGGAGAAACACCTTGCAGTTTAATGAGGTATCAAGGGAAGCAGGAAGATTTTTTTTCCCAAAAAAGTGCAAAATGCAATTGAGAAAAGGGTGGAAAATCTTTAAACCATATTTATTTTTGGTTTTCGTCAAAAACCAATTTTTTATACCAAAAGGTCATGCCTCAAAGCACAAGTAAACATTTCATTAACAGGTCTTACGTAACATCTACTAAGATCTGCATCATGCAGAAGAGAAGGAAACAAAAGGTTCAAACTGAGGCTAAAGAAAAAGTGACTTTTCTCTAAAACTACACAAAGATACTATTTTAAGTTATCTTTTTGAAACTTGATTTGATAAAATTGTTTTAAGCAAATACATCAATAAATTCTGAACACTTTATTTTATGACTGCTCAAATAAAACATTCTAATATACCAGCCTGTCCTTGCAAGTTTCAAGGTTACCTAGAACAGATTAGAGCTGTCAAGCCTCATGATGCTTATTATACATTGTTTCTCTTAAGGTTTCCTATGAAACGGTTAGCCTTTTCCTTTGACATTTCCGGTTCTGCATGGCTGAATGTACTCATAAGCTACATATTGCTTTGAAGGTAGTCTAAGTCGTGTTCAGTTTAAGTTAATTGCTAACAAGTTAAACTTATTGAATTGCCTTTGTTTACACCGCAAACAAATATTGTTATCCTTGGTGGTTTCAATAGCTTCCTTTCAAGTAGCCCATGTATGAGCATATTAATTATTTTCTTCTTAATAAGAACATTGAGAAACTGTGTACGGGATGCTAATGTTGTTAATTATTTATTTTTTTACACACTATAAATAATAAAAATAAATTTAATAAAAATTGTTTTAATATTTATTTCACTTAACAGGGAAAAAGTATTTCAAGGTACATTTTGCCTGACCATTCTGTAAGAAGATATCTATAGGGAGATGAATAAATTTCTACAAATTATTTTGCAAATAATGGAATAAAGTAAGCAATCAGGAAAAGAAATGTTGGAAATATAGCTAAACCTAAACAAAATAATATGACTATAATACATACTGCAGAATTATAAAATTATATTCACTATTATTTTTAAGCATGTATTTACAGTTGTCTCATTTTTACTATTTGCTTGGCTAAATATTTTTATAACTTTTCCCCCTTAAAGCTAATGAAATCTTTAAAGCCAATGGAATAGTGCAACTCATGTATTATATTTTAGAAAAATAAAAAGTTGCATAAGAATTTTCCACAGAATATTGGAACAGTTAAATTGAATAGCTATGCAAACTACATCTACAGAATTCATGCTCCTGAGACAGAATATCACAACACAGATACTCAACTGCTAAACTGAACTATAAACTGAATTTCTGTAGTTGATAGTTGGACAGCAATTTACTTGAATTGGGCATCAGACGCCTCCTTGCCTAATTTTCCTGATATGAAAACATGTGATCTGTCTTGCAGTATAATGAAAACATGGAGAGATTTCTGTTTAAGCATTTACATTACTTGGTCTCAATGGCAACAGTGCACTAAAGAGGTTGTTAATATAATAAATGAAAAACAGTGTATTTTTTGCTTTCATAAAGTTTCATAGTATATGCAATACTTTTACATAACTTTTATAACTCTCCACATCTCTGCAAGAGGCCAGTTGGTTGATATTAAAAAAAGCATAAATTTTCTACATTGCTTCCCCTAGAGTGCATGGCAAGAGTTCAATATTTGCAGCTGACTCTATTTAGTAGACAATAATTCAGAATGGAAAATCACACAATACATACAAGTTGACACAGTTTAACATAATTGACAGTTTACTGAGGGACATCCCAGCTGGATTAGCCTGTGCAGGGAATAATTGTCTAAAGGTTAGACGAAGGGTACCTGTGAAACCATGATATGCAAAGGCACCACAGCTTTGCAGAGAGATTGTCTCTCTCTTGACCTCGTTGCAATAAATACAGAGCATCCTATATTCACTCTCTGGGCACTTAAGTGGTGTAAAAATGCAAACAACAAAATGTAAATGCTCCTTTTATTGGGGTATAAAACTATCTTGTGAGCTATTAAAGCACTCATAACACATTTGTAATGTTTCTAAAATGCCAGAGTATTATTCAGAATTTGACAGTTGGATAGTGCAGCAACAGCATGAACTGAAAAACACATAGCACTTCTTGTTCTATGTTTATCTTGATAATATATGTACATTGTTCATATATGAGCCTTATGCAGTAATATTTTTGTGCCTTTTGACAGTGCATAAAAATGGAGAAAAGAAACATAAAAATCTGAGAAACATAGCAAGTGCTATCATTTTGAAATATGTTGTTGTATTTTATCTAAGGGAAGAGTGTAGAGAAGAACCTTGGGCCAAAGTTTAACAGTAGTTTACAAAGAAACCAGCTGCTACAACAAATATGTCAGGAGTTATTTAGACTATGCTTTTGCAGAAATTCTTAGCCTTAGATGTTTGATAACCATATAAATAGTAGATCTGGGTGGATGAAAAGCTAAATTGTTGCTTCTCTTTTAATACTTTTAACAATATTCTCAGTTTCAGAATGTTCCATCAGTATGGAATTCCAAATGTTTATTAAAAAAAAGAATTCACTTGATAGTTTCAGTTATGAGCTGAATGAAGTGCCTTATTTCATAATCCCTTTATTTCAAAGAAAGAAATATGTCTTAGAGTCTGTCTTTTCTGAATAAAACATTAGTTCAAGAAGGAGAAAAGATATTGTTGAAAATGTCTTACTGTCACTTATTTTGAAACTCAGAGTTATCTGATATGTTTGCACATAACTTGTCTAAATACAAAAAAGTTTAAAAAAAAATACCTTGATAAAGACAACAAAAGTGATAACAAGTTTAGGTGAACTTAGGTAATTGCTCACTAAGTAATTACTTCAGTAGTTTTAAATAAATGTTTTCCTAAATTATGGTTTACATCTTTATTTGTTTTAGCACTGGTTTATATGTCATATAGTGTCAGCGATCAGATATAATTAAATTATAATTAAAATTCTTAAACATGAAAAAAAAAACCAAAAACAAACCACAGTGCTTCAATGGAAGATGGAAATTTAAAATAAAATTAACAAAAATTAAAATTTAAAAATTAGATGCTTAGTCTCCTGAAGCAAATGGTACAACTTCCAAAGATTTCAGTAAAACAACTTCTCTGGCTGCACTATACAGAGATATGGCAGAACTTAAGGCTTTGATGCAATTACCAGGATGATTCAGTGTACAGTAATTTCACGATTATAAACCGCACTGAGTATAAGCCGCATTCCAGGCGTTGGCAACTTTTCATTCTTTGTCCATACATAAGCCACACCTGATTATAAGCCGCATGTTACAACACAGGGTGTGATAAAAGGTATCTATCCTATCACCATCTGTTGGGGCAGTGATCCTTATCTCCACGGGAGATATTCTGCTAATGGGCCATCCATTGAAACCAGGCAGGGCATTGTTCTTTATCTTTTCACAACCCATCCTCCCTCCAGAGAGTCATTTTCTGCTAATGGCCCATTGAGTCCCACTGTGGGACTGATAAAATTACTGCATCCCATTGGAAGTTGCTCCAGCCAGGGCGAAAAACCCAGCATTTCTTATCAAGACAAAACCAGGTTTTGGGACACTAAGGGAGCCCCTTACTCCACTGGACTCCAGAGGAAAACTGGATTTCTCCACATCACCACTGGACCACCAGAGGGAAACTGCACCTTCTACAGGAGCACTGCTCCAACTGAGCCACATCTGTCACTGCAGGAGGATACAGCCACCATTTAATGGGACTGCTGCCAACACCCTGCCTGACGGGGTGTCAGGTTGTACTCTGACTTTGTCAGGGTTTGGAGTTTGTTTCTTTGTAGTACTGTATTTCTATTTTAATTTTCCTAGAAAAGAACTGTTATTCCTAATTCCCATATCTTTACCTGAAAGCCCCTTGATTTCAAAATTATAATAATTTGGAGGGAGAGAGTTTACATTCTCCATTTCAAAGAGAAGTTCCTGCCTTTCTCAGCAGACACCTGTCCTCCAAACTAAAACAGCAACTTTTTGTTCTTTGTCCATATATAAGCTGCACCTGATTATAAGTCTCACTTTGGGTTTGGACCAAAATTTTAGTCAAAATGGTGCGGCTTATAATCGTGAAATTGCTGTAGCTGGCACATTAAAAAAAAAAAAGTCCTTGTATTTTCACTATACCATAGTATTTAATTCAGTTCTTCTAAATATTTTCCAGATGCATTTTCATAAACTAGCAAGAAATTTTTTTCTTACCACATTAATAGAAATTTTTTAATACCTCAAAATTTATTTTCTAATGGAAAAACTATTTTCTTATGCACAAAAAAGGATATGTGTAATCACTGTGACCTGATAAACATTCAAAACTCAAAAAAAATTATGAACAAAAATATTTATATGTACATGACAGTGTTATGATTCTAGTGAAGAGGAGAGAAATAGTACATGCTTTAAATATATGGAAACGTGTTATGCAGAATGTTTTACTTGAACCAATTAAAATGCAGAATTTCAGAGGTTTAACTTTCTAGTACATGGGATAAGCTAATCATTTAGGAAGTGCTCTTAGGAAATGAGTTGTATGTTTCTCTATTGAGCGAAAATTAAAGGTATCTTTTTTCCAAATTTTCAGTGACTGAAAAAACACCAAAAAATGACAATTAAGGATTGCATATCATCCAAAAAGACTCTTCTAATTTAAATTATTTTTCAAATTTTTAGTTCTATGAAAATAATTCAGTCAAATAAAATAAATATTTAATAGCCCCTGTACTACTCAGTTTCATGGAGTCCAAATGACTCTTTTCGGAAAGTATGACTTGAAATTTAATCAGGCCACAAGAAAAACATGTTTATGTGAGTCATTCCTTCTTAGTTATCAGTTATCTGACTAGGAACTATCTTGGAGCAAGGCCCTTGTGAACTGTTAGGACAAAATCAATAGCTGAGGGATACATTTTCTGTATTGCAAGATTACTCAAAGATGTCTTGAGAGATCCAGGGACTAATTCATTCACCCTCTGCTGAGGGAATATAATCAGTTACTCATAATTGCCAGTCTTATGAAATTTTCCTCTCATACTGAATTCCTGACTCAGCTGTAGTATTTATTCAACAGAAAGATAAGTAGTAAGTTAATCAGGTCTCTCCAGAAATCTCTAAAGCAATTACATAATTGTTTGACATAGCTGATATCTCATGCAAACAGAAGCCCTCAGCTCTAGACAAGCAAGGCAAACTTTAAAATTTGTGCAGGTTATAGGTGTTTTCACTAAACATCAACATATTTCCAGTAGAAGACAGCAATAACAAAGAAATAAGAAGAATCCAGAGCAATCAAAAGCAGCTGAATAAATGCAGGGGCAACTGCTAAAGCAGCATTTGCTGTTAGATTGCCTACTTTTCCATTTATTTATCTCTCCTTTTCCATATTAATTGTATAATATCAATCAGAGTTTCGGCAAAGCAAATGCCTCCTCCTCCTACAATGTTGCTATTTCTCACAGAACTACATCTGGATGTCTTTTAAAAAAAAAAAAAAAAAAAGCAAACAAACCCCCCCCAAAAAAAAGCCCACTACTTGTTGGAAATGTTCTTTACTTGGAAAAATAACATAAAAACACTCTTTTCCAAATTTAAGCACAACGAAAAGAAATATTGATAAAGAATAAAAAAAGAATCAGCAAAAGAACAAAACTTATTTTTGCCTGTAATATGAAGTTAATTGGAGACTCTAAGGTGCAAACCAAGAGCATTCCAAGAGCCAAGATTCTTCAGAAGAATCCCAGAATACTGGGAAAAGAATTTCACAGGATTTTTTCTCTTCTTTTGAGCTTTCATGATTGAATTTTTTTTGTGCCTTCAAAATCTTTTCTCAGATTACAGTATTTTCACGATTATAAGCCACACCTGATTATAAACCACACTTCCGGATGTTGGCAACTTTTTTATAAGCTGCACATTACAATACAGAGGGTGGGGGCAGTGATCCTTATCTCCGCAGCAGATATTCTGCTAATGGGTCGTCTAGCCGGGACATTGTTCTTTATCTTTTCACAACCCATCCTTCCTCCAGCGAGTCATTTTCTGCTAATGGCCCATTGAGTCCCACTGTGGGACTGATAAAATTACTGCATCCCATTGGAAGTTGCTCCAGCCAGGGCGAAAAACCCAGCATTTCTTATCAAGATAAAACCAGGTTTTGGGACACTAAGGGAGCCCCTTACTCCACTGGACTCCAGAGGAAAACCGGATTTCTCCACATCACCGCTGGACCACCAGAGGGAAACTGCACCTTCTACAGGAGCACTACTTCAACTGAATCACATCTGTCACTGCAGGATGACTGCAATCACCATTTAATGGGACTGCTACCAACACCCTGCCTGACAGGGTGTCAGGTTGTACTCTGACTTTGTCAGGGTTTGGAGTTTGTTTCTTTGTAGTACTGTATTTCTATTTTAATTTCCCTAGTAAAGAACTGTTATTCCTAATTCCCATATCTTTGTCTGAAAGCCCCTTGATTTCAAAATTACAATAATTTGGAGAGAGGGGGTTTACATTCTCCATTTCAAAGAGAAGTTCCTGCCTTTCTCAGCAGACACCTGTCCTCCAAACTAAAACAGCAGCTTTTCGTTCTTTGTCCATATATAAGCCGCACCTGATTATAAGTCTCACTTTGGATTTGGACCAAAATTTTAGTCAAAATGGTGCGGCTTATAATCGCAAAATTACTGTACTAAAATAAGCAGGTAAAACTCTTACTATATTCATAGGGAATCAGAAAAATTAAATTATTTCATTAGATCAATTAATCTCTTTTCAAATAGTAATTTCTCTTTATGAATTTCTGTTCCTGAGCACTAAAGAGGAAGCCTCTGAATCATGGCTGTAGTCTTTCAGGCTGTCCCTACTCGCCTCCATCCACTCTTCAGATTTTAAAATTAAGACGTCCTTTCTTTTTGCTGTCTTGAACAAAAAGTTAAAAATATGTTTATTTAGCTACCATCTCATCCAAAAAATCCTTTGCATTTTTGGGGGGAAAGAAATACAAAATATAGTTGTAAGGTGCCGAATAAAAGAAATACAAAATATAGTTGTAACGTGCCAAATAAAAGAAATAATAAGCATTGTTATTGGATTGAATGAATCTATAGCATAGACATGTTGCATTTCTCTATTGCAAACTCTTTCTGACATCACCAGCATGATAATTATTCCTGACTATGTGCAGCGAAATATTCCCTGATTTTGACAAGTCTATTTATGAAATCCTATCCAATAATTTTAAATATATGTTTGAGGATATATTGACATGGCCTCCAAGAGTTGTTTTTTTAACAACAATGTCAGAAGCAAAATCACAACCCTTAACCATGTCTACACAGCAGATCTTACTGTTTTATTACCTTTGAGTAGAGTTTTCTATTTTTTTTTTCTTTTTAATGTAATTTTGATTTTAATTCCTTGTACAGAATTTTCCATGTGGGCACCAGCTTCTGAACTGCTAGAAGATCAATATTATATTGATACACTTTTTCCATATAGATATAGATATAGATATATAGATATAGATGATATAGATAGAGATAGATAGATAGTTAGATAGACGTGTGTGTGTGTGTGTGTGTGTGTGTGTGCGTGTGTCTCCAAAACGCCATGGAGGTGGTTTGGATTTATCAGTTGCATTTTTCAATGAAGCAGCAGTACCGAAAACCTAAGGACTTCTATTGTAGCCAGCATTTCTCTTTATTGCCTTTGCAGCAGCTTTATATATATGTGAGAGAAAGCGTGAGTGAATTATTTAATTCTAACAAATATGAAAAACAAAGTAGGAGTACAAACATTACAAAGTCAAGTTCTGAAAAAACATAGCACATCAATGGTTGCTTATCTATCTAATAACCTCCCAACTCCATTTCTCATATAATCATTATGACACATATTTTCTTTGCATGCAACTTTTTTTCCCCCTAGGAACTCAGTTCCTTAAGTATTCAGGATAGTCAGTGCTCACTGAGTATATACAAGTGATTCTTTAAATCCTCCTCTACAGTTTCTGTCTACAAAGACAATTTCTGTCTATACAGTCTCTGTTTACAGAAAGTTATCTCAAAAGGTTCTCAATTGTTTTACTACCAAATGTTTAAACTCTTCTCTAAATACAGCTTTTCATTTGGTTGCTGTATTTTTCCTATTGCTCTTTGCATGACTAGGTTAGGGTAGAGTTACTTTGCTTCACAGTGGCTGGTACGGGGCTGAGTTTGGATTTGTACTGAACACAGGGTAGATAGAAAAAGGATGGGGTTTTTGTTATGGCTGAGCAGGACTTACACAGAACCAAGGGCTTTTCTGCTGTTTGCACTGCCACACTGGCAAGGGGTTGGGGGTACCTGGGAATTTGAGCGAAGACACAGCTAACCCCAACTGACCAAACTGATATCAAGCCATATGAAGCAGGAAAAAGAAGGAAAAAGGGGTGACACTCAGAGTGATAGTGTTTGTCTTTGCAAGTCACCACTGCATATAATGGAACCCTACTTTCCTGGAGCTGTCTGAATACTTGCTTGCCCATAGGAAGAGGTGAATAAATTCCATGTTTTCCTTCACTTGCATTGAGACACTAATCTTAAAGAAATTAGGATTGTAGTTAAAAGTTAGAAGAAACTGGGCTTGAAATAGTTACCTGAAAACTTAAATAATTGATTACCTGTCAATTTATGCTTGCTTAGCTGTGCTTGCAATTGGAAAGGACAAAACTAGTAGGTAGGTCTAAAGAATACAAACAATTGCAACCAGAAACTCATTCTTTGCAACACTGGAGTTGCCCCAAAAGCCATTTGTACTGTCATTAATAGAAAAGGTCAGGCCGAGGAAGACTCATCTTACTTCCTCCTTCTAAGACCCCTCCCCACAAAAACGACCCCAGACTTAATTCAAGAAACCAAGCATGCATGCTTAATAGCTATTCAAGCTAATTACCATAGGAAGTAGGAGATGGGAGGGGTTGGTATTATGAATATGTATTTGTTTGAACCTTTTGTCAATAAATAGACTCTGTGACCACCAGTAATTTTGCAGTGCGTATTAGGGGGCTACCTCACGCTGCTGCCCAGCGCTGAATAAACATACCCTTTCTAACTTTAAATTGTTAGAGAGTATTTTGTCCGTCACAGTTGAGTATCGGTATTAGACCAATAATCATATCTTGGTAAATCATGCACAGCTTTTTCTTTCCCTATTAAACTGTCTTGAACTCATCCCACAAGTGTTCTTACTTTTTCAATTCTCTCCCCAGTCCTGCTGGTGGGGGAATGAGTGAATGGCTGTGTGGGCTTGGTTAGTGGTTGGGTTCAAACCAAGACAAGAGTGTTACTCCATTCTTCCTTAAGAATCAGCTCTCTGACAAAAGTCAAAGAACATATGGACTGGAATTTTGGGTTGTAAGAAAAAATATAGCAGGAGATTTTCTTCTCATTTTTGAATAGCAAGTAAGATTGCAAAACAGAACTGGCAATTCCTAGCATGGTAATTCCTTCTAAGACATTTTTTGAGGCAGTTCATCAAGGTTCTTTCAGCTTTTCTCAACTGCTTTATCTTGTCTCTTGGTTCACTTCTGAGCTGGGCTGTATTACACCTAGAATCTGGGGAAGAAGCAATTGAACAAAAACACATTTAAGAGTGGGAAAATTGTTCTTAGGAATTATAAATTCCCCTGCAGGAGGATAGTTTCCTAAGGACCAAGAACAGATCTTTGTTAGAGGAGCTTCCTATGATCAGCTTAGTCAATTGATTTGGAAGGTCTTGTGCATTCGGTTAAGACCAAGAAACTAGGTTTTGTTTCACAACCTGGCCTCTTAATTCTAGATTTCATATTAAATATGATGGGCATATTTGTGTATGCAAGCACACATATAAACATAGATATATGTGCATGCATGATGCACCATGGTTGGCTTCATTTAATGAAAAAAAATTAATAATCCTAAATATCTGTGGAAACTAATCTGTCTCAGTGCACAGCTATATAAAATTTAAAGCTGTAAAGATATATAAAATAAAGCCATATTAAAAGTGTCTAGCTCCTTCAAGAATATCAAGAAACTTGAAGTGCAATTACAAGCTACAGTGAATTGCTTCCCAGAATACAAATGGCAAGGAACTGTTTAAATACAGGGCAATACTGCCACAGGGATGTGGTTAAAATGTTATTCTTCCCATAACTCTGGAATAGCAATACTGGAACTGGTGAGAATGTGCCTGTGCTACCACTCACATCAGAACCCATGTGCCTCTGGCTGAAAGAAATACTCAGCACCATATTGTGACATTGTACTCTTTTTATATTTACAACATTGAGAGGAAGTTTTGGTCTTATTTTTCAAAGTTGCCTGTGGCAGTACGTAATCTTGGAAAACACACTTGTATCAAACATCCAAATAGCTGCAGACCACAAGAGATTTCAAAGTCAGTTATGTAAACTATATCCCAGAGCATTCCCTGCTTTTAGATACTAGTCTCGTAGCAGAATATTTTACCTTATTTTCTGTAGCTGTATTCTGGTGGCCGCATTATTCCTATTTAAATTTATTTTATGTGTCTAGACTCAGGAGAAGTTAAAGATTCAGATAATAACCCTTAGGAATGGTGATTTGATGTACATATACACATTGAACTATCTCTTCTAGGCAGTGTGACTGGATGGTGGTAATATCCTCTTGAGCTGGGATACCTCTCAGGGTTGCTTTTTGTGTCAGAGAGAACTTCTGCTAATGGCAGATCTTTCGATGAGCTAAATTTGAGCTCTTGAATTGCTGCTGGATTGCACACCATGTAATTCTGTTGTTGAGCAAAAATACTAAAGGTTTGAGTTTCTGTAATTGAGGCTTAGAAATCCTTTTCCAAAGCAGAGATATCCCTTGTTTCCATTTCTTCCATTATACATAAACTATTGTCCAAGTCTGAGACTAAGCTAGGACCCAGCCACACCCAAGCTCCATCAGGAGTTTAGAAATCGACAGAATCTCTGAATCTCACAACTCAACCAGGAGTGTGCCCTTTACACTTTCTTGTCTACAGCCTCTACAACAATCATTCTAACTCAATTGTAATCCAATTTTCCTGTGTATGTTTCTCCCATGCAGTAATAAAGTGAACCTTTGCCAAACTTTATTTTGGCATTATATAAAAATGGCTATTGCTAATATCCTTGATGGTGATCCTTTAAGCAATCTAAATCATTCATTCTGACAAACTGGCATAGTCATCAGGATCCTAAACCAGGACTAATGACAAGAACCAGGAGAGCAGAGGTATCACAGCTATGTAAATCTGAATTTCAATGGATTGTATTTGCACATGACGCATCTTCTTTTAAAACCTGGAGTCAGAATCCATTACCTATCTCACTACACTCCTGCAGTCCACCATAAACTCCCCAGCAGGACTATAAAATTGCCTTTCATTCACCAACATTTTGGTTTAGTGGAAATATTTTAACTGAATATCTTAGAGTCAGTATGCTCTTACCTTCAAAAATAATCCATATTTGACAGACTCACAAGTACAAATTACCACAAAAAGTTAAAAAGAATTTTTTTCTTAGAAAAGAAAAGATAAAGTAATAGACAATATCCTTACTTTCTTTAAATGAAGAATCTCAGCCCCACAGATCTTGAAAAATATGAAGCACTGAATGAAACAGGAGTTCAGCATCTAACTCCAACCTTAGATTCGATGTGTGTGAAGTTTATTAGGATATTATAGTTGTACAAGAGCCTAGAAAAAGAAATCTTTTAATAATCACTGAAGTGGCCTGAGGACACAGCTATGTAATAGATGGAGTTTATGGATTATTAACTGAATAGAAGATGAAAATAAATTGGAAGCCCAGCATCTATGCACTTTGGATTTTTATTACAGAACAATGTACATGCTATACCCAAAATGACAGCTTAAACTTTACAGTGGTGTTTTTATTTGTAGCTAGATTGACAATTTTTTTTTCCATCTCTGTTCTCTTATTACTCTTGAAAACTATTATAACTGGAATATCTTCCAACTACATGTATAGGTTGAACTCAAAATGGAAAATGTATGAGGCAGATTATACATAGTGCTATAATAATAGAGCAGGTGTTGATACTAACATTACTTCAAGATTTACCTAAGTAGCTGAGTACAAAGAGAGAAAGGAGGACATTAGAATTCAGTATTTGAATATAGCATCTTATCTATTATGTCATCACCATTCAGATCTTTCAAAAGTACACATGCATTGAACATGTAAGTGGATGTTTACATCTTGTAAATATGTTCACCTCATGAGACAAAAATGGTTCTTTCTACTTTTGCAAGAGAAAGGGTGACAGGTGGTTGGTAATAGAGAACTTCATGTAATTTTTAATGCAAACATCAAGAAAATTTCAACTAAAAAAAAATCCTTTTTATGAAAAATTCCTTTAAAGGGTAGAAAAACAGGGAATGTTGAATAGACATTTTTTGCACCCTAGTGGTAGTAATTATTCACAATGCCCTCTGAAGTTCTATTTAATTTATTCTTATGCTGTGCATTTACATGAAACTACTATGAAATATTATATGGCTTATTGAATTGAACTTCGTGAAATTTTCAAGCAAATTGGCAAATGTATACTGTGAAATACCTAGTGACCTAACCTGTCAAGAGTCTGCTCTGTACAGGAGGTTAAAGATACACTCAATGTCCCTGCTTGTGTCATTGAAGCTGTTGAAAAGCACCAGTCCCAAGACAGAGCCCTGGGCAACACCACGCACCTTCAGACTCTGAAAACTGTGTTGTCCATCCAGCTAATTCCTTATCCACTGAATAGTCCACCCTTCAAAACCTTCTTTCCAGTTTGGAGTTAAGGGTCACCTGTGGGACTATGTGAAAAGCCATACAGAAATCCAGGTAGGTTACATCATTTAGTCTTCCCTTGTTGACCATGCAGCATCTTTTGGCGTTAATTTCCAGGATCCCATGAAGTTATTTTTACCATTTGCATAGAAGAATACAAATACAGTTAGTTTTAAAATAAATGCAATATTTTGAATTTAATAGATATTCAGTTTGTTGCAGTTTGCAACTTGCAAGAAGTATAAAAAAAGGATGTAAACTTGTAATATCTTGTTTCCTGTGGTTCAGATGACTGTGCATAAATTTCCTGAGAGAAAATAATTTAAAAACTTTGTAGACATCCAGTATCTCTAGTACCTTTTAGTTGCTTTTGAGATAGAAAGAAAAAAGGATCTGGAATAAAATGCAATATGAATATAAACAGAAGCGGTTTATCCGTGAACTCCAAAATAATGATTACATAGGATAACTTTTTTTTTTTTAACTTGAATACAAATACCTGTTACATAAGAGGTGGTTGGAGAGGTAGAATATTGAACCTCTTGCTGCTGAATGTCCTGGTTCGCTATTTGTGAAAGTGGGATTTCTACACTTTGTCTGCCATATATTAAGTTATTGGTCACTCAAGACAGAGATCTCTATTGAATTTGGCAGGAAATCATTCTGCAGGTGAACAGACATCCATAGCAGAGAGTTATCACCAAGGTTTTCCAAGATCTTAACAGAAAAAGATGTTTATTGATTAGGGGCAAATAAAAGGAGTCTAGGTCTTGGTGAAAGAGAAGAGTATACCCAGGATGAATGGTACTTGAACATGGTTTATATTTTGCTGCAGGACATCAGTTTGTTCCTTAGATGAAATCAAGTTCAGCAATGACTTTCTTAATCAATGTATTTTTGAACTGAAGAGAATACAGTAGATGTAGTTTCATTTTCTTCTGGTTGAAATCTTATGACCAGCCCTAACAACTTTACAGAATTGGATAGAAAGCAGTATAGAATATTATGCTTCTTCCACTGTTATGAAACATCGCATGAAAACAATGTCAGGCTATGCTAAGAATAGAAAGACATCTTCAGCTTGGAAATTGCTTTCTCTTTTCAGAGTAAATTCTAATCTTTAAATTTCAATATAGGCTTAGCATTTAATTATGTAAAACCATCACAGACTATGGTGCTCTCCTTTGTCTTACAGGAAAAGACATATAATCTTTAGTTTATACTGTTTGTAGTCAACTTCACACTACCTATTTGAATGATCTTTTCTTAAATTGACAATTGGTTTTCTGGTTTTGTATCAAGTATATCAGATATCTTCTACTAGTAACATCTCCTTTTTTAAGTTAATGGAATGCATTCATACCATAGTATCATTTTCCACAATGCTCATTAAAATATGGGAAAACAGTTTAATTGCAATTGTACCTTTGATAAAGCTTGAAAAAATGACTTTGATATGCATATCACAAACATAACTATAAATTTGGATCTCAGTTTCCTTATCCTCTTCTGGTTTTTTTCACAGGTTTTTTTTGGCTTTTTTGGGGTTTTTTTGGGGTTTTTTTTGTTTTCTGCTTCTTTGTTTTTGTTGTTATTTCTTAGTTTGTAGCCTGGACTTTTTTTATAAAACACTACATTGCAGGGGCCAAAGGAGAACCCCACACTCTATCTATTATCACTACAGAAAACAATCAAGTTGGTTTATGAATTCATGATGACATACTTTTGATGCCTAATGACTAGATTTCTAAAGAAGAGAAAAGTTTTAGTTTGGGAAGAGTTCATGAGTTACGATTGGACCTTTTTCCAATATTTTACTTTGAAGTAAACATCATTTCTTTTTACTAATTAATAGGTCACAAATTCACAGATTTTGGAATTAACATAGATAACTGTAAACATCAAAACTGCTCATTTTGTAATACAAGATATGTATTAATTGTAGCTACTCTATTGAAGTAAGGATCATTGGGATTTTAAGCACTTGCAGTCTTGTGCATAGAATGCAATTCTGTTTAATAGCTTACCTGGTTGGAAACTTGATTAGTTGTTTTAAAAGAAATAACTAGAAGGCATCTGGGATATCTAGGAGTAGAAAGATAAATGATGTTGACAAACAAAAAGTAATTTCCTTTTGGGTTTTTTTAGTTGAGTATAAGGCCTCAGGATAAGTTAATCTGTTGAATTGGACTATGTTCAGAAAAACACCAATCTAATTTGATTTTCAATACTGTAAAGAGCATGTATTACCTGCCGTGGTTAAACTGATTATTTCACAATGAAATTCATAAATACTGTTGTTGAGAAATAAAATTGCTCCATGACATCTCAAATGAGATTCCAAGATTACAATGAAAGAAGTGCAGAAAGTCAATAATGTGAACAACTTCACTGTTGAATGGAGGTTTAAAAAAAGCTCATGAAGGATCATCTTGTAAAGGACTGTGTGACATAAATGAGCTTTGTTTTGTAAATTAGTGGATCCTTAGGAAGAGGTAAAACCAAGGTTATGCTTTCCTGTGCACTGAAATTCAGCTCAAATATTTTTTTTTTTGAATTGACAGTTTTGCTGTTATTTTTTGTTTTCTTTGTCTCTAGAATATAGGGACATTTCAAGGGTACTTTGGTAGTGTACATGGTTTCCAAGATACTTTCAAAATTTTTCCATTCACATTGTAATTGCAGCATACAGCTCATTTTAACCTAAGTTACACTACGATATCATTATCAAAAGTAAATTGCTTGTCATTATTTCTGCATAGTAATTAATAATAGAATCTACAGTCTCTGTTTTGTTCTGTGACTCTTCTCTCCTTCCAGAATAGGTATGGATAACATTTGAGTATGTTACTCAAATATCTTAATTTTATTATTGAAAGAATTAGAATTGAATGGAACTGTAATATCAAATTAATTTTATCTGCAGTGCCTTGCCTTATGATACCATCTGGGGCTTACAGAAAAAAATGTATTCTGTAAGGTTTTTCCATCAAAAGTTAAAATTCCAAAAGTTACTTCAAGAATGCTTCTTAAGAGAGAATTTCTTTTTCCCAAATAAATGGATTTGGAACTTCTGTCTCTTAATTTTCCAAAGTACTGGTTACCAAATCTAAATAAATTGGTGAAAAATTTCAAATATCATGACAACTCTAAAAACAATATGCTGGCTAAGTAGCTGGGTCATTAATTCCAAATGTCTTACGCTCATGCTTCCTGACCTAACATTGTCAAAAGAGAAACTAAGGAATGTCTTGATATGGTCATAATGCCTTTCTAATCAGAGTGCCCAGCAAAATAGTCATCAAGGTTGAAAGGTGCTTCCTGAGATGATCTGGTCCAAGCCCCCTGCTCAAGCTGATGATCATTCTACCCTTCTACCCTTGCCAAAAATTCCTTGGTGCTTGTTCACTGAAGTTATTTGCTTTTAAGTAGAAGTAAATAGCAACATGAAAGATAAGATAGTTTTTCAAAATGCAAATTCTGATTTAGTTATGCAGAATGTAATCTCTGTTTTGGTTGGAAAATATTATTTATATAGACATTTTTAATTTGTGCAAATCTCCAAAGAGGAACTTCCTTTCTGGGAATATAGATATCCTTGTGTGAACAACTGTATTTATACTGGAAATGTCCACCCTGTTGTCCTAGTTAAACAGATGTGTGGCATTTAGGAGGCAGGCAGAAAACAAGACTGTTTTTAATTCATTGACTTTCTTGGATAAGAAGAGCTAAACAATCATTTAACAGAACTGGAAGAGCAGAAACGAGAACTAAAAGGAATGCTTAAAGAACAGAACAAGTCTTATGCCAAGATCCACCTTCTGGCATTTAAGATACGTTCAACTACACGATGTGTGAAAAGTCAATATTTGGGTAAATATCTTAGGTGGTTCTAAGCAGTACTCCAAACAACTATGTCTAAAGTACTGCAAGACAAGAATTTGAATTTAAAGGAGCGCACTGTAACCTTCACAGCTAGGACAATACAAATAAATTCGGTAATTGTTTTTCTGCTGGTATGTTTTTTCTTTTGTGCTGCTCTTTGTTTTGTCACTTTAACATCACAAGGAACATCTATGTTGTTTGTTGTGCCTTTTGTCAAGTTGTGCATATATCAGCATGAATTTTCAGAGACCTCATTCACCATAGAGCAGTACACGGAATCAGTTCTCTGGGATTTATACTACAGGTATGTTCACTGTACCCTCCAGATAAAGGAATTGATCGAGAGTCATAACTTAATATATCAATTTATCGTACGTCAAAATTCCAACATATGTCAAAAAGTCCATTTTGCCTGCTTTGACTTGATTGATCTACAAAAGTAAGGGTTAAGTAGTTCAACAACAGCAAAAACATCTTGCAGAAAATCTTGTGAAATTCTAGGAATGTAATGATTTCTATAAATATGAATATAGATGTGATGATCAACAAACATCCTTACTAGTGTCGGGGAAAAATGCTAAAATCACTGTGGTACTGATAATATTAGCTTTTACGGACTAATCTCTTTTGTCTGAATTTCATCTTTGCAAAATAATATTGAGTTCATTTCACCTCTTCTTTTATCTCTAGAAAAATCTATTCTATTCTGTAAATTATAAAACTGTCCAGGGTTCTACTTCTTCAGATATTTATAACTACTATTGTGGTGCTTCACAATTCATAATAGTTAATTCTTACAGTACCTTTCTATCATTCTGATAAAGTGCTGAAGACTTCAGATGGAATAAAATAAATGCAGGAAGTCTGAATAACTTCTGCCTAGGAAAAATACACGTAGCAACATGTTCTGGTGTTACTTAAAACATCAAATAAACAAAACTCATAAACCAACAAAATAACAATGACAAAAAATCCAGCCTTGACTTTCTTTTTCTGGATTAATTAGGTTTTTCTTTCTGAAACTTTCACCATACCTTGTAACATGATTAACTTTCCCAATCTTCACAAAGTTAATCCAAATTTCCATAAAAAGCAAGGAAATATTTGAAAAATTATCTCATTCAAGGTATCGCATTTAGTTGGTTTGAGTAGGTTTTTGATATTTCTGTAATTGTTTTTGCTAAATGTAGACAGAATATGATCCCATTACTGCTTTAATTTGTCACTGTTCATGGGAACAGAGGTCACATCAACTAGGAGGCATTGAACAGGTAATAACCACATAAGGAACCTATTATAAAACCAATGAACTCACTTTCATTGTCTCATAATCTCCACTTCTCTCTTAGTTGTCATCTTCTTGTAGAGTTAACAGCTGCCTCTCCCTTTAACTCCCAAAAGCAGGATTTAACACGACCCCATACCTCTATGTCTTCCATACAATGTCCCTTTCCCAGGCAGCTGTACTTGAGCTGCTTCTGTGGCCTGAGAAAGCCCAGTGATGGCCCACAACTATTGCTTGAATTCACAGCAGATCCCTCATGAGACCAGATCTCTCTAAGCTGCAAGCACCCACTGCTTTGGGAAGAAAGGCCTGGACATGGATCTACAGTGTAAATGCTTTTGCATGCACTAGCTTTAGGATTGTCTGTTTCAGGTACTGATGTAGTCCTGATTTTTTGGGGGTTTTTTTAGTTCTTGGTGCCAGTCCATCTTTCCAAGGGGAAAAAAATCTTGATGTCTGCAGAAGGAAATTTCTTTTTCGTAAGTTACTAGGGTATGCTTTGCAGAGAAGGAAAAAAAAAACCAAAAAACATCCAAAACACTACTAATACAAAGTTAATTTATTTACATCAAGAAGCTGAAGGCAAATCTCCCTGTGATTATGCAAAACACAGACTGAATTAACACCTTATTGATTAGCTGAGAAAAAGAAAACTGGCAAAACTAAATACAAGGTTCCCTACAATAATTTAAAAGGTAATTCAAACTAATCCTCAGATTTCCATTCCTTCCCTTAGGGGACTGTCAGAGAGTTTTTCCAGTTGCCCATCCCCTCATGTTGCCCACACTTTTTCTGCGCTACATAAATCAGTCAGCAGTCTGCCAAAGTTCCCGAAGCACTACCTGTGCAAACGTGACAGCTTTTTGCCACTAATGTTATAATTCCATATACTGAGTTAGTCATCTTCATCATCATCATACCTTATGATCAATAAATTAAAAAAAAATAATACTTCTGAGAAGCAATTAGTAAACCCTTTTTCAGGGAGCTACTTTAGGATTAAAAGAATCACTCCCTAAATGTATCCATATTTATCGCTTGACAGTAAAGGGTAAGGGGCTATAATGATAGCCTGAAGTGCCTAACTCAGATGTATGTGTGCATTCTAAGCATCTGGAATAAAGGGGTGGATCCCATTTAAATTCCTAGAGAGTTTACTGAGCTAAAATCAGTTCTATGAAATTAAAAACCCTAACATCTAATGTGGTTGATTTATATCAGTTTCCAAGGGAAATTGCCTCGTATCTGGTTAGTACCCACAGAAAAGTTCTGCTTTTTCTGAATCACTGACATCATAGAATCATAGGATTGTTAGGGTTGGAAAGGATCTTTAAAATAATCTTGTCCAACTCTCCCTGTAGGGACATCTTCAACTAGAAATTTGCATTTCTTTAACAATAACACTAATTTAATTAGTCTTTCTACCTCTCTGAAGTGGCTGTTTGTTGATGCTAGGACAATAGAAGGCATTAAAAGAAATACTGGCTTAGATAGATGCTCAAAGCAACTGTGAGACAAAATACTGCTCAGATACAACTAGAAATGAGAAGTAATAGCATAAGTTAGATATGTAGTCTTTGTAACTGATGTTTCACATGAAATTAGAGATGAATTTCAGTGAGGCATCTCTATGAATTCTAAACTGGAATCTAAAACTATTCCCTCTTCTTTTGTAGTTCCAGGGCTATTTTATTTTTTCCTTACTAGAGAATTAATAGTCTACAAGAATTCAAATTAAATTCACTCTAGAAAAGCTGAGTTCTCTCCAATGATTATTAAGAAATTTTTGAAGTACAGAAATGTGCATTGTTTCTATCTATAAACTTTTCTGTCATAGGAGTGATATCACAATATATAGTCTGTGCTTACTTTCTTTAGAAACAGTATGTGTTCTCAAATTTCCTGCAAGCAACTCCCAGATTTTTTGAAAGAAGTTTAAGACTGAGCAGTTTAGATTGAGTTTGTTTATGGCAATAAAGGGCCATGCCGTTCTGTTTTATATATTTTTATCCACTTTGTCCTAGTGTACTTCTTTTCATAATTAGTAGCTCTGTTAATTCTGTCTTTTCTTTTCTTTTCCTTTTCTTTTCTTTTCTTTTCTTTTCTTTTCTTTTCTTTTCTTTTCTTTTCTTTTCTTTTCTTTTCTTTTCTTTTCTTTTCTTTTCTTTTCTTTTCTTTTCTTTTCTTTTCTTTTCTTTTCTTTTCTCTTTTCTCCTTTCCTTTCCTTTCCTTTCCTTTCCTTTCCTTTCCTTTCCTTTCCTTTCCTTTCCTTTCCTTTCCTTTCCTTTCCTTTCCTTTCCTTTCCTTTCCTTTCCTTTCCTTTCCTTTCCTTTCCTTTCCTTTCCTTTCCTTTCCTTTCCTTTCCTTTCCTTTTTTCCCTTTTCCTAATTTTCTTCTTTTCTTAACACATTTGATTCACATAACTTTCATGCAAGTTTCATTTCATTGTTAACAATTATTAAAATTAAGCCATACATCAGAAGCTTATGTACTTATGTAAGTGTTTCTTCAACTGTATATAAAAGGATAATATTCTGGATCTATTTTAATGGATTTAGATGTTTTTCCTCATTGAAATACATTTTAAATTAACCTCATTTTTATCTCAAGACACTGAAGGGTAAGTATAAATTGTACAATGTTTCTCACTTCATCGACTTTAGTCAGCATTGCTGTTTAAATATAAAAAGAGAATTTATATAGTTTATTTTTCTCCTCTTTATGCATCTTATAATTGTCTTACAATTGTTTCTCATTAAAAAAAGAAAACTGCACACAAATTGAATTCAGTAACATTAGAGATGAACTTCAATTATGTCAAAATCCCTAAGGACTGGATTTTCATTACATGCTAAAAGATCAAATTAAACTCCATACTAGCTCACGGATCTCTTATGAGAGCACAATCTTTAGTGTATGACAATTAAAAGAACTGGAGACATGCATGAACTTTAAATACTACTTGTATTTCAAGTCTATATATACTAAAAATGGAGGTATGATTTCTCCTATTTGATATAATGTACTTGGCTTTGTAAATGCAACAGCTGTACCATTTGAAGAAAATAATTCTTCATTTATTCAATATTTTCCAGAATCGTGTATGTACAGAATAATCCTGGAAATTCCCTAGATGGATGAAAATCACACTAGTGTATAGGATATAAAGGTCAAAATGATGTAGCTTTTGGTAGTCTTCATTCAGTCTTTGTGAATGGTCTCATGTGGCCATAATCAGAAATTAAAATATTTCAGAATATGAAAGAAATATGACTAACAAAAGTTAGTATGAGTAGATTAGTTGTAGATACAAATTAATGGATTTTTTAAAAATAGACACTTCTTGGTCAATGCAAAATAGAATGCTGTTTTATCTGCCCTCGGTAGTAAATTCAGAAGTGGAAAATATGACCAGGAGCATAGAAGTATACAAAAAAACCTGACACCAATACTATCAGACAATATTATCAAACACTTCACTACCATCCAGCCTCTGCAAATAGAAAAAGCATTTTCATCCCTTTTGGGGACTTTTGCTCTTGATCTCAGTTTTCATTTTAACATAAGTCAAGGATCTGATGAAACTTTTCTTACATAGTTTCTCAATTTCTAGAGAAGTTAAACCATTGACATTTTACATTGCAACGAGACAGATTATGAACCGTGGTGACCTTCAATCCATCGGGAT
The DNA here is from genome assembly GCF_009819885.2 of Catharus ustulatus. NCBI lineage: Eukaryota > Metazoa > Chordata > Aves > Passeriformes > Turdidae > Catharus > Catharus ustulatus. The sequence goes on from NC_046222.1 coordinate 66,572,061, forward strand.
TTTAGAAACACCTACTAATTTCATATAATCTTTTCAATTCCTCCGCTCATTGTCTAATGTCCAAATCAGTGACAGAGGGGGAGTATAGGCAGGGGAATAGGAACAGTATGAACTGCAGTTCTGTGACTAGCTCAGGTGTTTAGAAGAGCATGGTGCCAATAACACCAAAGTTGCAGGTTTAACCCCTGTAAGGATCACTCAGTTAAGAGTAGGACTTGATCCTTGAGTGTCCCTTTCAACTCAGAATACTCTGCAAAATTTGCTTCCTTAATTACGTTAATTACTTAAAGTGTTGCTTAAGAAATATTGGGTTGTTGAACTAATGCTCTAGTAACAGTTTATGTCTCTCTCTCTCTCGCTGTTTACTCCTTGGTGGCTCACTGTGGTATGGTGTACTGTACTTTGTGATTACGCGAAGAAGAAGGATGACTCTTTAAGAGTGCTTTTACTTTACATTGTAATTAACTTGAAAATACATGAAGTCCTTATTTCTTCTGATATTTCTCTCCCTTCACAACCTAAGCATAATAATTTCTAACACTATCAAAATTTATTTTCATTAGATGAACGACAATTATTTTCTATCACTACCATGAACAACTAAAAAAACTACCTTCACTTCCATTCCCACCACACCCCCATGTTGGGGGTTGGGGGAGTTTTTTACTCTTTCCCTCGGTGGAGAAATTTTTCCCATTAGCATGTTAAAGGAAACCTGGCAACTCCCTTGGCCTTTGATTACTCAAGACAAAAGAGAGGGTGGGGATGAATGGCTGGGAGTTGCCTTGTCCTTGCAAAGGGACACTCGCTCTCACTCACCGGCCCGAACACGGAGGAGAAAAGTCCTTTCTCTGTGGTGAGATCAGGCCCTGCACTTTGACACTGCTAAAGCTTCCTGCTTCTGAGGACAGCCCTGAGAACTGGGATGCACACAGTAAGCAGAGTTCTTTCCTTCACCCTTCTTCCACCTGGGACGGACCTGCTGCTGCCGCCTCTCCTGCCCGCTCCTGCAGCAGCCGTAACTGAGAGGCTCCCTACCCTGCTCCATCGAGACTGTGTGGAGGAGGAAGGCGTCTGACTGGAAAAAGAGACTGAGTTTCGTTCTGTTCTGTCACTGATTTTTTCATAGCTGATGTTGTTCTTGTTTGTCTTGTAGATATATCAGTAAAGAACTGTCATTCCTAAACCCACATCTTTGCCTGAAAAGCCCTTAATTTCCAAATTATAGTAAACTGGGAGGGAGGGGATTTTCACTCTCCATTTTGGGAAAAGGTTTTTTTTACCTCTGGCAACACTGTCTTCTAAACCAGGACACCCCATTATAACTTTAATACTTATCTAAGTTATCCTTTAAATAGAAATATAGAATGATACTGAAGTCGGTACCGATTGGACATAAATTTACATTATTTTCTCTATTTTGTTGTGAAAACTCCCAAATCACAGCTGTGAAGGTTGCTTATAGTAAGAGCCAGAGACCTATTCAACCTTTCTCTCCTCTCAGATACCATCTGAGAGCTTTTCTGTTTTCCTTTTGGCGATGGTTCTTCTACCTTTCCTCCTTCCAGCCTTTTCCAATGCTGTAGATGTTCAAAATCCTTGCCCAGATGATGTCAGAAGTTGATAGGTTTTGAGTGAGATTGTCCCCAAGATTATCCAATGTAGGCTTTGTTTGTTCACTCACCAGTATAAGAAAGAAGAGTACAAGGGTATGTAGAAGACAGATCTGGCAGAACTCTTGCATGAAGATTGCCTAATTCTTAGGGACTCTGTTACTGCATGTAGCCTACCAATCCCAAACAAGATGTGGATCAATGATTATTCAACAGTCAAGAATGAAAAGCAAAAGTTTTTTTCTTTTTTTTTTTATTTTTTAAAAGTATTTTTAGCTTCTGGATTATGCCTATTATGCAACAAAAATACTAACTTATTTTCCCTTAAATATTACTATTGCAGGAGACTGGAGGAATGGCTGACTGCCAAGTTTTGAACATCTTGAGAATTTTGTAGCTTCTCCTCCTCGCTACCCAGGGTAAATCCAACTACTTTTCTCTAAAGCTGGTGGTTAGATTGAGGCATTACAACCATCAGGAAAATTCTCTGTAGCTATATTCATATTGGTCCAAACACAACAATTTTCCCCTTTATTTAAATGCTATGATATCAAATAGACAGAAATTACTTACACTAGACTAAACTAACAAACAAATACACTACAATGTACTAGTAATAAAAAAGGGAAAAAACATAGACAATTATCTATACTATTAAATTGCTGCACACATTCTCATAGGTTTTGGTGTGGTCAACAAAATCCCAGGTAACACACATAGGTGAGACTGTAAGTTTGGATATCCTTGAACTTATGCTCAGATGTTACTGTCTTTGGGCTGCCACTGCAATAATCTTCAGGAAATTTATCCAGTCATTGAATATAGTTGTATTTTATAGAAATAAATTTGAAACAGCAATTTCATTTTTACAAAAACACATATAAAGCTGAATGGAATAGTCTAAAGAAATTAAGTCAACCTAGCTGTTACAAGACTTTAATATATATGACCAGTCTTGAGGTGGAAATAACATAGATAATGCAAAAAAGAATAAAACGAACAGTGTGGGACATACTGCCATCCAATAACTAGACAAATTTCTCTCTGAAAGACTGACATAACAGAACTATGAATAATGATTCAATTTCTTGAATTGCAAAAGTTTTTCTTCTTAATGCTGAAGAAGGGAGTACTTATATTATCTAAATCACAAAACAAATGCTTATTAAAGGAAGGGGAATTTTGAGGTCGAAATATGCATAACTGCTGCATGAACACAAGCATGAATAGAGCATGTTTGTCTGTATTGCCAGTGACTGCAAATCACACATTTCTATAACTTCATTTTAGTTTGGATTAGAGGAAACACATTAACTAACAGGTAATGAAAACGTCACATCAAATTCTTCACCTGTTCAAGTCCATTTCTCTGTATTGTGATTAATTTGTAGTGAGATATATTTCAGGAAATTCATTATCAGTTTATTGCTAATATTAAAATTAGGATTACTCAAGTGGTATGTCTGCAAAAGTTTTATTTTGAATTCCAACTGTTGTCCTATCTTAAGAATACTAATGAATATATAGCAAGGTTCTAGTAGTAATATGGCCAACATGATAATGCATAATTCAATTGGGAAGATAGATCAATCTTCAGGCAACATAATGATCCATGAACTTCTGGTAATTGATGAAACATTCCCAAAGGAAACTCCCCAGATATGAAAAAAAAAATTATTTCTGAGTTAGTGGAATCAGGACAATGCATCTTCCTCACTACCTTTCTTGCAGAGCTATGTCATTGTATTTATTGCAACAGACAAGAAAGTGCAAAACAAAGCAGAGACATATACCTTATATCTTAAAATGGTTATTATTCCACAGAAAAAAAAAAAACCAAAACCAACATTTTTGCAGGTTATAAAAGAGCAACACTAGATTTAGATTTCTTGTTTTGGTAAGAAAAGACATACTATTTTATTATGCTTTGAGAGTATGCACTTTAAAAAATATTGTTTTGGATTTTCAAATTAAGTTCTATTTCACTGCTTACCACTCAACTACTAACTGGCTTCACTGCTGCAGAACAAAACAAAACTAAAACAAAACAAACAAAAAAAACCCCGTTGTGGCTGAAAAACATTTTAATAACCCACAAATTAGGGAGAACATTGATTAAACATAAAATATAGTATAAATCCAAGTCTGGGAATGTGCTAAATCTAGTCGAGAAGTAGACACCAGACTTTTTTGATAAAGGGGCTTTCTGATACAAGGGATTGCTTGCATCAGAAATAACATGGCCAACAGGACTAAGGCAGTGATCATTCCCCTGTACTTGGCATTGTTGAGGCTGAACCTCATGTCCTGTGTTCAGTTTTGGGCCTCTCATTACAAGAAAGACTTTGAAATATGGATGCATGTCCAGAGAAGAGCTACAAAGCTGGTGAAGGGTCTGGAACACAAGTCATACAAAGAGTGGTGGGAGAGTTGGGGATGTTCAGCCTGAAGAGAAGGCTCAAGGGAAACCTTATTCCTACCTAAAAGGAAGTTGTAGGGGTTGGTGTCTTCACCCAAGTAACAAATAATAAGACAAGAGAAAATGGCCTCAAGCTGTGCCAGGGGAGATTTAGATTAGATAGCACAAAAAATTTCTTCAGCAAAAGATGTCAGGCATAAGAACAGGCTGTCCACGGAAGTGATGGAGGCCCCAAGCCAAGAGGGACCTAAAAGACTTGTAGATGTGATGCTTAGCATGATGGACTGATGTCCATGCTTAAATGTGGTAGTTAAGTGATGGAGTTTTCCCACTGAAATTGATCTTAAGGATATTTTCCAACCCAAATGACAGTGTGACTCTATTCTCTGATTTATGTAGAGTGAATGAAGAATAGAACCACACCAATTAGTGACATATAGCCTAAAATTTTTTTAATATACAGGATGTGTATAGTAGGTGGATAGTGATTCCAAAACTCAATCCAGTTCAGACCAGCATCATGAATCCAGGTAAGCAGGATTCTCATTGACTGGTTTATTGGGTTAACCCTGGCTGGGTGCCAGGCCCCCATCAAATTCTCTCCATCCCTCCCCTCTGCAGCTGGACAGGGGAGAGAAAATATTACAAAGAGTTCATGAGTTGAGATAAGGATGGAGAGAGATCACTCACCAAACACCATTATGGGAAAAACATTCAGATTGGAGATATTATTGAATTTATTGCTAAAAAATTCTGGGCAGGATAATGAGAAGTAAAATAGGACCTTAAAAATACCTTTCCCTACTCCTCCCTCCTTCCTAACTCTACCTCCTTGCACCCAGCAGTACAGGGAGGCAGTGAATGGAGGTAATGGTCACTTCATCGCACATTGTTCCTGTTGCTGCTCAGGGAGAGGGATCCTTCCCCTGCTCCAGCATGGGGTCCCTCCCACAGGAGACAGTTCTCCATTAACTTCTCCAGTGTGAGTCTATCCCATGGGCAACAGCTGTCCATAAACTGCTGCAATATGGCTCACTCTTCCACAGGGTGTAGACCTTCAGGCACAGCCTGGTCCAGTGTGGGTCCCCCAGAGTGTCACAAGTCCTACCAGGAAACATGCTCCAGTGTGGGCTCCTCTCTCCATAGGTCTGCAGGTTCCTGCCAGGAGTTTGCTCCAGCACAGGCCTCCCATGGGTTCACAGCCTCATCTCAGGCATGCACCTGCTCCAGCGTGGGTTTCCTTCATGGGCTGCAGGTGGATCTCTGCATCCCTGTGGTCCTTCTTTACTCCAGATGACTCTCTTAGTCACAAACAGCAAAAAATAGTGTCTTTAAACTATATATGCTAATGTTCTGTTAAATGAATTTTCTAGACCTGAACTGTCTTTGCAAGTTATTAACATGATCCAGTTCGGCTTTCACCATTTCTTATGAATTCTTCTAGGAGAAGTGTGCAGACAAGATACAGTAAAGTATGATTTAATTTTATTCTGATCAACGCAGAAGCAAAATAATATTGACATCATTTTGAAAGCAAGTGTCATAAGCTTAATTACCAGAAATATTCAATAACAAAGCAAAACAAAAAAAAATCAAACTAAATCAAACCAAACAAATAACTAAATAAGACACAAAAAACCCTTTTGTTGAATCTCAATATTGACTTAAGAGAATATTCCGGTAAGAAATACCCTCCCTGTTGCAAGATAAAGCTACTGCTCATACTTAATCTTGTTTGTTCAGAAGCTTTAGGCTGTGATAAGGTTCTTTAGAAGTTGCGCTTATGGTACAGAAGATAAGAGAAAAAAATAATTCTTTAACTTCACTTGGTATAATACCTTGGTGGTATTCCCAGATGTGAACTGTTGTTTCTACTTATGTGCCTATACATTAAAGCGCAATACCACTAATAAGGATATAATCAGGAATATATTGTGTATACAGATGTGCATTCAGTCAGTTTTCCAAAGAAAGTTTTCCAACAGTTTAAACTATAGTTTGACATTTGATACAGTTAAGCAAATTACACTGTGTGATATTTTATCCTCAGGAATGACCTTGTTTGCAGCAAGGGTTATATTAGCTTTTAGAAGTCTGGCTATCTATCCTATTGACTTGCTGGAAATAGAAATGATGGTAAAAGAATCCAAGGGCAAAATATGTAAGGAAGGGACAAATAGAACAAAATGCATATGTTGAGACATCTCATTTTTATGTCTCACACCTTTTAAAAATATTGTATAAGATATTTCTAAGAGTTCTTACTGACAACAATGCATCACAGAATGGAAGTGAACATAAGGATGCAAAATAAATATCATCAGAGCTGGGCATTTAATTCTTATGTATATACTTTCATGTACACAATCAGGAATTACGAATACTTGTCCTTTTGTATGTGATCTGCAATATAATGACATTACAAGGGTGCTTTCTCCAAAATGAATTTTAGTTGTAAGATTAAATGAAAATAGATTTGCTATATCATTTTCTTTTTAAAATGACAGTATGCACAGCAATGTTTGTATCCTGTTTTGAAAGTTAAACTGAAACAGAAGCTTTTAAATACAAGTTAAACACTGTTTATAACTGGAAGCTGAAATTAACTATTTGTGGGGTTTGAGTTAATGATTACTTTTCATTAAAAGAGAAAGTAACAAGTTAGTCAAGATATTGACTACACTACGCTAAACTATTCTAAATTGATTACTAAATGTATAATGGTATGTTATGCTGTGCCTTTTTATTTCAATGCATGGTGTATGTTCATACACCAAAAAAAGAAATATCAAAGATACGGAAATCTCTGTTATTTCCAGCAAAGACTCTGAGGTGTCTGTCAGTTCTTTAGAATTGTAATGACTTTTCCTCTGAATGAAATTATAAATTTTGAATACTTATATTTTAAAAAATGTTTGTAAAATAGATAAACCGATTTAAAAGGATCACTCAAATTACAGTAGTTTCACGAATACAAGCCGCACGGATTATAAGCCGCACCCCCAGTGCCTCGACAATGTTGCTGTCTTTGTCAATAGATAAGCCGCACCCCGAATATTAGCCGCACTTTCGTTCCTCGCGAGAATCCGTGCGCAGCTTTCACAAATTGGCCAATTAGTAACAGGATCGCGGCAGAGCGGGCTTTACTGGCTCGGGGCGGGGCCAGGCAGGCTCGGCCCGCTCATGGTTGCCGACGGGGCCGGGTGGCCCAGCTCAGCGCCACGGCTCGGCGGGGCTGGCCGGGTGGTGCTGCCGCCGCCGCCGGGCTCGCTGGCCCCCCTCTCCCGTCAGCACCGCCCCGCTGCCGCGTTCGCTCGCCCGGCTGGCAGGGCTGCCGCCGCCGCCGCTGCCGGGCTCGCCGCTCGCCCCGTTGCCGCTTTCGCTCGCCCCGCTGCCGCTTTCGCTCGCCCCCGCGCCGCGCCTCGCGAGCGCCGCGCCCGCCCCGCGCCGCGCCCGCCCCGCGGCGGCGCTTTCGCGGCTCGCGGCGGCGCTTTCGCGAGCGGCGCTTTCACGGCTCGCGGCGGCGCTTTCGCGAGCGGCGGCGCTTTCGCGAGCGGCGCTTTCGCGGCGAGCGGCGGCGCTTTCGCGAGCGGCGCTTTCGCGGCTCGCGGCGGCGCTTTCGCGAGCGGCGGCGCTTTCGCGAGCGCCGCTTTCGCTCGCCCCGCCGGCAGGGCTGCCGCCGCCGCCACCAGGCTCGCCGGCCGCCCCCTCCCGTCTGCACCGCCGCCGCGTTTCCTCGCCCTGGCCGGCACTGCAGGCCCCCGCACCGCCGGGCTCCCCCACGCTGCTGGCCCCGATTCTGCTGGGCTTCCCCCGCTGCCAGGCAGCCCCACCCGCCGGCCTTCCTGCTTCTGCCATGCTCCCCTGCACTGCTAGCCCCAGTTCTCCCGGGCTCCCCCGCCCTGCTGGCTCAGGCTCAGCCGCCCGCCCCCCACACTGCTGGCCCCGCCTCTGCCAGGCTTTCCCACCTCTGCCGGGGCCGACCGGGCTCCAGCTTGGCTTGGGGCTGCCGCGGGCTCTCACTTCCGTGTTGGCAGCTTTTAGAATTTTGTTAATAGATTAGCCGCCCCGGAATATTAGCCGCACTTCCGGGTTTCCACCAAAATTTTGGTCAAATTGGTGCGGCTTGTATTCGTGAAATTACTGTAAATTCATACACATTAATAGTGAAACATGACCCTCCATTACAGTGCGGCTAATAGGTAGCCACTGAATAGCATAGAAGTGGTTCGCATTTAAACAAATTTGTTGCTTCTTTTTTGTTTTCTTTTTTTTCACATTTTAAAAATTTTTATTTTTTTTTTTATTTTATCCTTTCAATATTTTTTTTTCTTTCTTTTCTCTCCTTCTTTGTAATCACAAAACTAAAATATAGCTCCATTTTAAGGAGGACAATAATCTACAAATTCTGTGGTAAGTAATGATGTTGAGAAAAAGTCCTTTAGGATTCCTTTATTTGAAACCTTATATGACTTAAGAATCTACTGGATGTATTTTTAAATTCTTAACACGGCTTAGACTCATTGTTTTTTGGTTATCTGGCTTACAATAACATTTAAATCATGAAGAACTTAATGATTGAAGGTAGAAAAGAAGAAGAAGAAAATAAGAAATGTGCTTATATATTGTATAGAAGAAAAAAATTTAAAGCATTAACTAGTGAAGAAATTACTTAGTTTTGATGTGTACAAATTTCCTCAATGATCTTTCATACCCCCTTGATTCAGAGACTGTATTGATATCATGGTTGTTTGATAGGTGTATTATTGATGCACTAATGACTTTTAGAAGATTGATCATATTTTTGCTACCCATTACACACAAAGGTAGCCCAAACAACCATTTCTGAAAAGCAATAAACCTAAAATGCAGAATCCTAAAGATAAAATGGAATAGTTATAATTATTTATAAACACCTCATAAGTAATGAGACTGACTGTGTGTGGGAAACTCCCAGAAAGCTCAATAAAGTAAGTTTGATTATTTATTACCTGTTTTATCATAATATTAAAGTACCTGGCTTTTGAACATATACTTACTATGCTCCTAATTAGCAAGTTGAAGCACGGCTTTCATTAGGAAGCCATTGTACTCTTTCATGTTGTACACATGCTATATTATACATGATGAGGTACTGAAGAATTCCAAAAACACTTTAGATGTTCTTTTTCTGCAAAAAAGTAGAAGGATGTAATCCTCCTGAATTCTCTTGATGGCAGAAACATCAAAGGTATGAAATAAAATTCTGACAGTCATGACCCTGATTTTAGTGGTGCATATTTTTCAGTCAGAACTTAAAGCACTGGGGTCAGATAGCAAATACCCTACAGGTTTTCTACTGTAGATGAAATTGTAAACATCATTATCTTTTCAAAGGATTTCAAATATGACAATCATTAACTTTGCACATTCAGCACTGCATGTTAATCTGACAAAATCAATATGTTACCTCAAAATTGCAGTGCTTTTACTGCATATTTTAAGGAAGATAAATCTCACAAACACATTAACACTTCTAAGGTGTGCAATGAATAATGTGATTAAAGTTAACTGTAAATATTTCCTACATCTTAGTAATTTAATACAGAAATTTAATCATTGTTATAGTCATAATGCAATATACATATCTAGAGTTGATGGAAATAAAATAAAGGTGTAAGTTAAAGATGTGTGATTAGGTATATCATACAGTGACATGATAGAATTGTCCAACATTTATATACTGAAGTTCTTGCATGGTGTACAGTTGCCTTGCAGCAAAAATCTTTACATAAGTTTCATAACAGTACAGGTGAGTTTACAGGTTATGCAGAGACTTAGAAATTTCCACAAGGACTTCAGTATGCCTTGTGATCTTTTATTTATGCACGTAAAGCACGGAAGAAATAGACATCTGAGTTGTACTCGTAAGTCATTTGAATATTTACTATTGTTGAAAATTAATTTATTTCTAAAAAACCAATACATTTTGGTAGGTTATTATTAAAATACTATCTATTCCACTAAAACTCTATATGTGTATTACATTTATCCTTAATTCTTTATCAAAATTTCAGTAATGAAAGTGTAAATTCTTAAACAAACCAGGGACATTTTCAGAAAATTCAAAACAATGTTGCAGCAAATTAGTACAGAAATTAAGATAATTTTTTCTAATTCAAACTAAGTAGAAAACAATGCTGAATAATACAAAATCATTTTGCTATTCCTGGCAGCTTTTCTAATCATTTATCTTTGTATTTCCATTCTTGAATAGCTTGATGTTCCACTCATTAAAGCTGAATTAGTCCTCTCCTGCTTTGTTTTTCACTCATGACTATTTACACCAAGATCAATAAATTCCATTTACTGAGATTCTGAGTATCAGAGTATCAAGGTTATAAAAGACGTATTTTGAAATTGCAACTCATACTTCTTTTCATCCAACCTTATTCACATATAAGAGCTAATTCCTGATCTGCTATTGACCTTGAGACAGATATGATTAATGCTTGTACAAACAGTTCTCCTACAAAAATGACAAAAATTACACAAAGATGTATATTATTCATTTTATTTTTTTTTCAGTTAAAAACGTGGGCAAAATTGCAGATAAAGAGAACTGATTCTTACTTTCCATGTATTTTACTGCCAAAGTAAACTGAAAAGTTGTTAGAATAAAAAAATAAAGTCCATATTTATGAGGGTGCAGCAGCAATTAATTAGATGAAGAAATATATACTTAAAAACATTCATAACTACTTTGACATAATATTTTGAGCTCAGACCCAGCTGAAGGCCAGAATTCCAGCTGAACTAGTTGATGACATTTATTATCCTCATATCCCACTACTTTAAGGAAAATAAAACAAATGTTGCACAAATAGCAGAAATCTGAAAAATTCATTTCTTTCTTTGACACTAGTATTTAATACTATACATTTAAATAATCTTAGGAATATTGGTGGTTCAAGGGGAAATGTGGAAATCCATATCATAGAACTGTAGAATAGCTTAGGTTGGAAGGGTCCTGTAAAGGATATCTAGTCCAACTGCTACTTGGGTAAGCAGGAATATCTTTAGCTAGGTCAGGTTGCTCAGAATCCTCATTGTCTGACCTTGAACGTGTCCAGGGATGGAGGAAGAATGACTGGAAAAATGGCTCAACAGAAAAGGATGCTGGTTGACACAGCTGAACACAAACCAGTGTGTGCCCAGATGGCCAGGAAGGCCAATGGCATCCTGGCCAGTGTCAGCAATGGTGTGGCACCAGGACCAGAGCAGGGATTGTCCCCCTGTTCTCAGCACTGGGGAGGCTGCACCTCAATAGCTATGTCCAATCTGAGCCCCTCACTGCAATAAACACATTGAAGTTCTGAAGTGTGTCCAGAGAAGGGCATTCAAATCAATGAAGGGGCTGGAGCACAGCTCCTATGAGGAATGGCGGAGGGAGCTGGGATTGTTTAACCTGGAGAAAAGGATGCTCAAGAGAGATGTCATTTCTCTCTACAACTATCTTGAAAGGAGATTGTGGTGAGGTGGAGTCTGCTTCTTATGTCAGGCAACCAGCAACAAGACAAGAGGAAATGGCCTCAAACTGTACCAGAGGAGGTTCAGGTTAGATATCAGGAAGAATTTCATCACAGGAAGGATTTTTGAGCATTGGAAGAGCCTGCTTAAGGAAGTGGTGGAATCACCATCTCTGGAATGAATGAATGTGGCACTTAGTGCTATGTTTTAGTTAACAAGGTGATCTTCAATCATGGATTGAACTTGATGATCTTGGAGGTCTTTTCCAACCTTAATGATTCTATAATTCTATCTACCGCCTCTCTGAGAAACCTGTTCCAGTGTTTCACCACCCTCATCACAAAATATTTCTACCTTGTAACTGGTGTAAATCTGCTGTTCTTTAGTTTAAAACCACTACCCCTTGTCCTGTCACTACAGGTCATCCTAAAATATTTCTCCCCATCTTTCTTACAAACTCACTTTAAGTAGGCAAGGCTGCAATAAGATGGCCCCAGAGTCTTCTCTTATCCAGGCTGAACAAATGCAGCTCTCTCAGCCATTCCTCAGAGGAGTGCTCCAGCCCTCTCTTTCCATAGTCCTGGTCTGGACCTACTCCCACAAGTCAGTGTCCTTCTTGTGCTGAGGACTCAAGAGTGGGATGCAGATGGGGTCTCTCCAGAGTAGAGTAGAAGATGGTTAGTTCATTCGTTTGGAGGCTTTAAAAAAAAAAAAAATACATGCAGTAAAATGGTGATAAACTTTCATACTTCACAATCTGGAATCACAGGGAAAGTTTATTGAAGATTAATAGCATCACCTGTGTCTTAAGAAAAAAAAATAAACAAACAAAGAAGTGGGTTTTTTGCAGGGAACAGATTGCTTTTATGGGATTTAGCATAATTAGGTACAAATCAAAAACATGTGACTCAGCATATCAGAATATATAAAAAGCATTTCAGATGTAGGAGGGTTCATTTTGATCCAGGTTTTATAATTTATCTTTAGTATCTAGTCTAAGTTAATTTTCTCTCTACATTTTGTGAAAAAAAGTCAGAGCCTGGAAATAAGGTTCATCCTGATTATGTCTGACATCTTACTTAGGAAGAGACAAATCACTATTGACAACAAGCTTAAATTAGATACTATCTGTTGGATGACCAATGTTAAATGAGATTCATCTCTCCTCTAGTCTGTGATGGTTCAATGAGGAATAGACAAGAGTAAAACACTGCTTCTAATTAAACAACATATTTCTACATATGAATCAGAATATATCTTCCATTTGCCTGAGAACAATAAGAATGAAGAAAAAAAAAAACAACAACAAAAGAAAAAAAAACTCAAAAAAACCCAACCCTGGCTCTAAGGCATGTATTAAAATAGCAGATGAATGTGTTTTCAGGATCAAAATTTAAGTGTCTCTATTCCTTTTTCCTTCTGGTTCTGATAATGAATTTATTAATCCCTTACAGAATTCCAGCCTTTTCCTTAAAACATTTATCAGATGAAGCTATTGAAGCTATTTTTCATTAGTTTCAAACTAACTTAAATCCCATTATTATCCTTTGAGCATCAACTGCTTCTTCGATTTCAGAGAGAGTTTTATAACACAGGAATGGCTAAGTGCTTCCAATTTACTTTTATGTCTTAATGCATTTCAAAAACTTCTAGTGTTAACATTACAAAGAGAAAGTAGAACAAAGAAAGGCAGAAAGGGAAAAAATGAAATTTGTCAAATAACAGGGAGGATCTTTTATGCTGAAAAGTTCAAGTATATTTACAAAAGTGATTTTGCCTCTGTGTCCGCTTCTTCCCCTGTGTCATGCTCACAATTTGGCTTCAGATTTGTCATTGTCATTTTTCAGCACAGAAAGGCTAAGAGAGGAAGGACAATAGAAGGGGAAGCAAAAAGAGAGGTCAAGAAAATTCAAGCAAACTAGATGTTTCTGTATCTTGGACAAGTTTTAAACATACTTCTATAATAGGTGATAGCCAGAGGTCCATTAAATGGATATGTCCTTTTAATAATTGAAGTTCAATGAACATCTCACTTTTATTCTAAGTTGATATTTTCAAATAAGTAATAAATAATTTCTATTCATTCATAAAGAGAATATATCATGGCAACAAAAGTCTTCAAATTTTCACAGATAATGCACATATATATTACATGTTTTGCTTTATAGAGTTTTCATATAAATTGGCAGATTTCATTGTATAGTGGAAGTTCTTAAACATGAAATAACAAAGTCTAGAATACTTTCATGAAACTCTTATTTTCAAGTAAATATAGGGAAACATAGTGAAGATGTGATGGTTTGGAGATTTTACCTAGACTTTTCACCTGCATACAGGGAATCTGAATTTGCTTGTTGTTACTCACGATACTTCCAAGTAGTCTAAAAGTATCATTAGCAGCTAAGATAATTATGGTAGCTAAGACATCCATAATTAACAGAAATGAATGAGATCTAAATGAGATCTGTGTTTTCTGGAGCACTGATTGTAAAGAATGTGAGATACCTTTAGGACTCTTACCTGGCATTAGGCAACTAAGTTTAGGCAAACAGATTGAATGTTCACTTTTAGTATCAAGTATTTTTCATACTGGGACAAGGGCATCTCAGTGGCTCTAATTAAAACAATTATTTCCATTTATGAGCAAATAAAGGATTGCAGGTCTTTCAAGGGCAGTCAAACTCTCAGGTTTGCCTTCCAGTCTAGGAGTGAAAAAAAAACCAAACCAAACCACACCAAACCAAACCAAACCAAACCAAACCAAACCAGAACAAAATAAAACAAAACAAAACAAAACAAAAACCCCAAAAAACAAAAAAAAATCAAAACCCCCCAAAAAACTCCAAAAACAAAACAAAACAAACAAAAACCAAAAAAACCACCCCAAATAAAAATTGCATTTCATGCATTTATGTAAAACACTGAGAACCAAGGTGAAGGCTCTACAACGGAAACTGCCAGCTGTTAAGAGAGACTTGTAAGTCTTGAGAATACTGTTCAGTTTCTGACTAAACTTACCTATCACAAAATGTACAAGAAAAGCCAAGCATGACAGAAAAATAAACCAAAATATCTTATTTATGGCATTGTATGTATATTTCTCAAGACCCGTATGCTTGCTGGTAAAGTGACTGGGACTACAGATCCACCTCAGCTTGGCTGGTCATCAAAAAAATCTCTTTGAAAGATGTTAATGTCATAGGTGTTCAGCAGTTTGAACATACCTTGAACATGTTTGAACATACTTTACATTAGATCCTGTTAAAAATGTAGTTAAATTCTACTTTATTCTCAAAATATTATTCCTTAGAAATTAAGATTAAGGTTTCATAGTAGATGATTTCATATGCAGAAAAATCTGCTTCATTTCACTGTAAGGCCTCTCCTAGGTATGTAAAATGCATAAAATTCAGCTTCTACTTTTTTGACAAGAAGAAATTTACTAATATATAAAACTATTTAAAAAGTCATGAAAAACCAATTAAAGATTGAAGGTAAACGCTAATAAAGCAGCATGACTCAATTTTTAATTAAGAAAATCTAGTAACTGTATCTCAGTGATGTGAACCTAGTTTGAGAAATGTTTTGCATCAGTTTTACTAAGGACATTTTTCAAAAAAGTTATTTTTATTTCATTAATGCTATGGTAGTACAGGTCATATTCATTCAAGAAATGAATGGATGGTCAAATTCTTGATGCTACATTTAAATCTTCCTTCTTCAGAGACATAATATAGCAAACTGTATTTATAGCCCTGGTTCTAGAAATAATTTTGAACTGTGAATTTCTCAATATATTTCTGAACTGATAATTCAGTTTATTTCTTATCATGCTTTTTATTATAGATATTCTATTCTAAATATTTCATACGTTAGGATAAATCTTCACTGAGCTCAAACCTAAAACTTTTTTTTTTTAATCTTGTAAATAAATATTTTGTTAATAAAGGGATTTCAGTTTTTGGACAAAGCATCATGAAATGTATGCAATATTTTAGAATATAATCTTTGGAAATATAAACTTTGCTAATTTAATTTGCACATGGTATATAATATTGCCTGTCATATTTTGTGCTGTAAATAGATCTGCTTAGAAAGTAAACCCTATATAATTTCACAAAACTAATATTTTGAGGGACACAAATATCTCAGAAATTCAACTAAACAAGCAAAGGCCACTAGACACAAAACTAAGTAAGACTGAGAAAAGTAAGAAACAACACTGATAGAGGAAACCTGAAACACTGAAAGAGACAGTGGTAATGGAGCTCATTGACTTCAGGTTTGGGTGAGATTCTTCTATTTAGCTGTTAATATGTTCTACACAGGCATCTGCACCTACGCTCTTATTGTGTCAGTTTTGCACCATCTGGTTTTTGGTAGCGGAGCCACAGAGGTGGCTTCTGTGAAAAGTCACTTCCATGGAAGCTGGCTTCTGTGGAAGTTTCCACCATTTCCAGCAGAGCCAGTCCCTGGTGGCTCTGAAGATGGATTGGCCACTGGCCAAGGCTGGGCCAAATAGAGATGGTAGTAAGACTTCTGTAATAACATATTAAAGAAGAAATCAAAACAAGGGGTTTTGCACAGTTTAAGCTCCAGCTAGAGAAGAAGAGAAGGTGAGAACATGTGAGGGAAACAACATGGAGACATAAAAGTCAGTGGAGAAGGAGGAGCAGAAGATGCTCCAGGCACCAGAGCTGAGATTCCTCTGCAGGGCTTAGTGAGACCATGGTGAGGCAGCTGTGCCCCTGCACCCATGGGGATCCAGGGGGATGCAGAGATCCACTCACACCCCATGGGGGAGGTACCCCAGCTGGAGCAGGTGATGCCTGGAGGAGGCTGTGATCCAGTGGCAGACCCAGTGGAGAGAGGCCCCTGCTCCCAGGATGGATGGATGGATGGATGGATGGATGGAAAGGAAGGAAGGAAGGAAGGAAGGAAGGAAGGAAGGAAGGAAGGAAAGGAAGGAAGGAAGGAAGGAAGGACCTCTATGCTATGCCAGTAAAAATGTAATGAGACGCAAATTTAATGAATTTTGTATATTAGATTTGAAGTAAAAAAGATAACAATGTAAAAAAACCTTTGCCAATAGGAAAGGAATCTGACAATTAAGGAAAAGTAATATAGCTATGAAAATAAATGAGAGAACTCCTGAAGAAAACAGTAAAATACATAATAATTTAAATGCAATTTGACAAATATAACGTTATTACAGTAGTTTCACGAATACAAGCCGCACGGATTATAAGCCGCACCCCCGGTGCCTCGACAATGTTGCTGTCTTTGTCAATAGATAAGCCGCACCCCGAATATTAGCCGCACTTTCGTTCGTCGCGAGAATCCGTGCGCAGCTTTCACAAACTGGCCAATTAGTAAGAGGATCGCGGCATAGCGGGCTTTACTGGCTCGGGGCGGGGCCAGGCAGGCTCGGCCCGCTCATGGTTGCCGACGGGGCCGGGTGGGTGGTGCTGCAGCCGCCGCCGGGCTCACTGGCCCCCCTCTCCCGTCAGTACCGCCCCGCCGCTGCGTTTTACGTAGTCGCCCTGCCGGCGGGCCAGCCACTGCCGCCGCTGGCAGGCATACCGGCCGCGTCGCCGCTGCATTCACGTAGTCGCCCTGCCGGCGGGGCAGGCACTGCCGCTGCTGGCAGGCATGCCGGCCAGCGTCGCCGCTGCGTTGTTTACGTAGTCGCCCTGCCGGCGGGCCAGGCACTGCCGCCACTGGCGGGCATGCCGGCCGCGTCGCCGCTGCGTTGTTTACGTAGTCACCCTGCCGGCGGGCCAGGCACTGCCGCCGCCGGCGGGCACGCCGGCCGCGTCGCCGCTGCGTTGTTTACGTAGTCGCCCCGCCGGCGGGGCCAGGCACTGCCGCCGCCGGCGGGCACGCCGGCCGCGTCGCCGCTGCGTTGTTTACGTAGTCGCCCCCGCCTGGCGCGGCCAGGCACTGCCGCCGCCGGCGGGCACGCCGGCCGCGTCGCCGCTGCGTTGTTTACGTAGTCGCCCCGCCGGCGGGCCAGGCACTGCCGCCGCCGGCGGGCACGCCGGCCGCGTCGCCGCTGCGTTGTTTACGTAGTCGCCCCGCCGGCGGGCCAGGCACTGCCGCCGCCGGCGGGCATGCCGGCCGCGTCGCCGCTGCGTTGTTTACGTAGTCGCCCTGCCGGCGGGCCAGGCACTGCCGCCGCCGGCCGGGCATGCCGGCCGCGTCGCCGCTGCGTTGTTTACGTAGTCGCCCCTGCCGGCGGGCCAGGCACTGCCGCCGCCGGCGGGCATGCCGGCCCGCGTCGCCGCTGCGTTGTTTACGTAGTCGCCCCTGCCGGCGGGCCAGGCACTGCCACCGCCGGCGGCATGCCGGCCGCGTCGCCGCTGCGTTGTTTACGTAGTCGCCCTGCCGGCGGGCCAGCCACTGCCGCCGCCGGCGGGCATGCCGGCCGCGTCGCCGCTGCGTTGTTTTACGTAGTCGCCCTGCCGGCGGGCCAAGCACTGCCCCCGCTGGCGGGCATGCCGGCCGCGTCGCCGCTGCGTTGTTTACGTAGTCGCCCTGCCGGTGGGCCAGGCACTGCCGCCGCTGCCAGGCTCTGCCGGCCGCCCCCTCCCATCTGCACCGCCGCCGCGTTTCCTCGCCCTGGCCGGCACTGCATGCCCACGCACCGCCGGGCTCCCCCACGCTGCTGGCCCCGATTCTGCTGGGCTTCCCCCGCTGCCAGGCAGCCCCACCCGCCGGCCTTCCTGCTTCTGCCATGCTCCCCTGCACTGCTAGCCCCAGTTCTCCCGGGCTCCCCCACCCTGCTGGCTCAGGCTCTGCCGCCCTCCCTGCCCCGCCCTGCTGGCTCAGGCTCAGCCGCCCGCCCCCCACACTGCAGGCCCCGCCTCTGCCAGGCTTTCCCACCTCAGCCGGGGCCGGCCGGGCTCCAGCTTGACTTGGGGCTGCCGCGGGCTCTCACTTCCGTGTTGGCAGCTTTTAGAATTTTGTTAATAGATTAGCCGCCCCGGAATATTAGCTGCACTTCCGGGTTTCCACCAAAATTTTGGTCAAATTGGTGCGGCTTGTATTCGTGAAATTACTGTATATGGAATAGCTACGTAAAAATATAAATTGCAAGAATTGTAAATCCCTAAGTGTTAGTTTATTTTGATATTTTTATGTCAATAAAACTTCACTAGTATGAGAAGAATTGAAACCAATGAATGGTGATTAAAAACAAAGCTAAAACTTTGCTTTAAGCCCACCTTCACAGGAAAAAAAAACCTTTCAGACAGATGAATACTAATCTAAGTGAATCACTGTCATCTATTTATTGCTTCCAAAGATCAAGGTTTGTTTTAGAAATCTGCACCGTATTGGAACTGGAGTGCTACAGGTGACCAATGGCACTTTAATTAGTTCACACTCTGGATCAATCAATTCTTTGCTGGTGCCTGACAGTTTGCATGCCTTTGACATTATTGATCTTTGTCCATTCATTCATCTTCTTTCCTTCTAAATTGTTCGGATTCCTTAATTCTTTGTATTTCTCTGTCATCTTTCTAATCACATGCGTGTGTCATTGCAATAGATCTTCATCTGTTTCATTTGTTCTTTTCCATGACATTCAGTAAATTCTCTTATTAAAATTTTATTTTAAAGATTATTTATATGTGACATTGAGTTATTTTTGTTGACCAGAGAGAAAATCTTTGTTCAAACATTCACCATATCTGCTACATTTCTGAAGGAATGCAAAAAAACCTTCATAACAACTTGTGCTGGAGAACACTATTAAATGATGCCCTAGTTTAGGAAAAAAGATCGCTTTCTGAGGGATCACTAGACATTCAGTTTGAAATGCAACTAAAAATTTTTTTTTTCGACAAATCCTGATTCTTCTTTGCTATTTTTGAATTTTAATAGAGTGGTCAGAAATTATTCACCTATTCTACATGTTAGTGTTTGACCATCTCTCACACTCTCAATAGAGAGTACTCAGTGCACATGAAGGAAGTTTTATGTGAATATAATAAAACCGTGGAAACAGTAAGCTGAATGTTATTTGGAAGAAAATCAGCTAATGCTTGTTGCTAAAGTCAGAATACCTATTATCTATCCTCCAAAAAAAGTAAAAAACTAGTAAAAGAAGCAATAAACTAGTTAAAAACCCCAACTGCAATCCTTGAATAACACAGACTTGTAGTGTATATAATGATCTGATATGACAATGGCACTTTCTATTTAGTTTTATGAAGGAGGAAAATTATCAGTATTGATGATGGGGAAAAAGTATCACCTGTGATAGGGTTCCTTTCTGTTCCTGATACAAGAAAGTATTGCCTTAATGTTGCCTTAAGGTTGTTCTGATATCACACTTCTTTTTCTTGCTGCTTATACTTTTCCTATCTATTCTGTTATAAATGATTACATGTTCAATATATAAAAATAACAATCCAAAGATGGGGAAAACTTTCATTTGTATCAAAATCAGACAGTACTATTAATAATGAACCTCATTAGGCTACACTTAAGCTTTCCTTAGCTACAGCATGCTACAATATAAGTCACTGAAAAAGCAAAGAAAATAATTGACCTTATCAGTTTCTTCCAGCATGACTTTCATGTCTGCTTTTATTTTCAGAAGACATCGGAAAGGATTCTGACAAAAAAAAAAAAAAAAAAAAAAAAAGGAAATTTAATAGGATTGAACAAACCATTCTATAGTTGGGATGGTGGAGAAAAGACAGACAAAAGATGAAAATAAAGATATCTACTTCCAGTTTTAATTTGAAAGGATTTTCAGGCAAAAGCACCAGTATTTTCACTTATTTGTCATCCTTAACCTTGTCTGTGTATATATACATATACACACACTCACACACACAAATTAAAAATATTATTATAAATACTAATGCTTACCCTGATAAGCTTGAAAGATGGGAGAAAGGCAAATCAGATTTTTTTTTTGCTATTTTTACAACGGTTGTGTCAATCTCAATAACGGTGATAGGTTTCTAATATTCCAGAGAAAACCTTAAAAACAATTATTGTCAGTTCTTTACATAAGCTATGTCTGCTACTTGCCTTTATTTAAAATATAGAGAAAGAAAGAGAAAAAAAAAAATCAACACACACGTCTGTTGCTTTATTATAAAAATGTAATGGCTTAGACTTCATGCACATAGCAAAAGGCACCACCTTGTAATAAAGTTTAAACTCTGTTTGCATATGTACTGAACTGTTTTTCTTTCACAGGTAAAAAATTCAGTTTGCTAAATTATCTATTACTCAGGAGAGAATAAAATTTCACAGACCTCGAATGACAGTAGAATTCTCAAAATAAAATAGATAACTTCTGGGAGTATACATTGTCCTGCTGGGCCAAGGCAATATATGTACAGTAAATTCACGAATACAAGCCGCACGGAGTATAAGCCGCATATCCGGTGTGTTGGCAACATTGATGTCTTTGTCAATAGATAAGCCGCACCCGGAATATTAGCCGCACTTTAGTTCGCAGCGAACTTTCACAAAGTCGTCATTTAGTAACACAATCGCGGGATCGCCGGGGCTTACTGGCTTACTGCCGACCTCGGAAACATTGTTTCCAAGTGAAAAAAGACACACTCTTTATTACAAGCCGAAAAAGACAGGAACAATAGTGTGGTCATTTTGCGAGCATTCCCAATGGATCCGCGTTGCCTTTAAACAGCCGCTCAGCCGCGCGGGCAGGTAACTGAGCTCCGAGTGGAGCCACATCTCCGTGCTGGCACAGGAGCGGCCGCTCTGGCCCTCACAGCCCCGCGGGGGGAGCGGCCGTTGTAACCCTCGCAGCCCGTGGGGGGAGCGGCCGTTGTAGCCCTCGCAACCCGCGGGGGGAGCGGCCGTTGTAGCCCTCGCAGCCCCGCGGGGGAGCGAGGGGAGCGGCCATTGTAGCCCTCTCCCTGCGAGCCGATTGCCCACTTCATCCCTCTCCCTGCGGGGAGAGAGGCTCCCCCAGCCCTCTCCCTGCGAGCCCAGCCAGCCCCGTAGCCGCACAAGACTGAAAACACTTTAAAAGTACAGCGAAATATCACACACTTTTATCAAACTGCTGAGGTAACTCACCCCGATAACAACCCCCGCCCCTCAGTATCGCCGCCATCCACAAGCAGGCAATAAGCTGTTCTCGGATTGGTTCATCGTCGGAACAACGGGAAACCATGGATTTCAGACTGTTTTGGCTCGGGACTGGACCAGCATGATACTAGGTAAGGGCAGATATCACATTTTTGTCCATAGATTAGCCGCACCAGAATATTGGCTGCATTTCCGGGTTTCCACCAAAATTTTAGTCTTCTTGCTGCAGCTTGTATTCGTGAAATTACTGTATATATATATATACACATATATGTATTATATATAATACATATATATAATTTTATATATGTATTATATATATATATAATTATATATTATATATATGTATATAATATATATATAACCATCCTCCATTTTAAAGAATAGAAATACCTTTAAAGCTGAACAGTTTCTTAGCCAAGGTGAATATTTTCTCAACACAGAATAAATCTGGATCCTTTTTTTACTTTTAATAATATCAGCATGTCCTCAAAATGTCTTTTGGAAAAACCTGTAAGTACAGCAAAAATAATTCTAGTAATAATTCTAGTACAGCAAAAATAATTTACTACTCCATTTTTATAAAGGCACGAAAAAGTATTATGACGCTTGACCACTGTGAATAAAAACACAGTTAGACATTAAATTAATGAGACTGGCATGAGATCTCCTTCCTACTCACCATTTTAAAATTTACTTTGTAGTCTCCTTTAAGATGGTGCAGGACTGTGTCTATTAAAACAGTATGCCACAAATATTCTGATAGGAAAAAGAATTCTGATGCTATTGGGTAATATGAAAAATCTAATTGTTCAAGTGTTTTTTATGCAAACACACAGATATGTTTCATTTTCTCCTTTTATTAATCTTCTTCTTAGAACATTGGATCTACAATGATGTCAATTTTAACAAGTGGAACACAGATTTGCTGTAAACCTGTTTGCAGCGTTACAAATAAAGCAACCCTAAGATGTGGAAAATAATGGATCAAACTAAATTTTCTTTTTCAGAGATGTCATATTATTCATTTCTGTCATGCAGAAGAGAACTCCACTCTGATATCTTGATAAAGAACTAATTTATATTTAGCAATGTGGGGGAATTGGGCTGCACAAAAGAACACAATAAGTCTTCATAGCACAATCACGTCCCCTAAGGTATTCTCATCTTTGCAATCATGAGTGTTTATTTCTATGTCCATGCTTAGGTAAGCAATTCTCCAAGTATTGTATGAATGAAAACTAATATAAAAAATATTCTGCATCATTATGCCAACAACATCCTGTTGAAACTTAACATTATGAGATATAGAAAGGTCAACAAATAGAGGAAAATTTATCTATTTAAAATCTAACACTATCATTCTGTACAGGATGATTAGAAGTAAAAATCCAAGAGAGACATGCAGTACTGTAACCGTCCAGACTCAACAGCATTAAACATCTAGTTTTGATTTTGGAAAATGAGTGCTAAGGTTAGAGAAACTGATATCTTTGAGGACTGGGGGGATTTTAGTTTTAATCCAATCATCATCTGATCATAAGTTTATATAAAATATATGCAATCTATCTCAAACCAAATTTTTTTAAAAATTAATATATGAATGACTGGACATTGAAAAAAAATAAGACAGAGATAAGTCATGGATTTTGCAGTTTTCATGTTATTACACACTTCATTCCATGAATGTCCATTAACAAAATACCTTCTTGAAAGACCAGTTTTGAAAGGAATTTCTCACTATTAGTATGCTGCTTATTGATAAAATATGACAGTACTGTTATTATCTCATAGCAAATCCCCATTAAGTCTTCATGCTTTCATATAGAAAGTGAACAAAGCCCTCATGAACAGAACAACTGTAGACTTTGGTTAACCTAGGTTTGCACTTTTTGGAAACTTCTGATCCTACCATTTCAAACAGCGGGGTTATATAAAAAGCAGTAGAAAGAGACAGATAACTATGTTTGAATATTAATAGAAGTGTGACACCTATTTCTGGGATTCTTTTGTCTCCATCAATAAGAACTTCATACATAGTAAAGTGTGTACTACTCCTGCTCATACACAAACTGGCAAACAAATGTTTATATATTCTGAGGAACATATTAAAAGATTGCTCAGTTTATCTCAGAAAGAGGAAGAATATTTTCCTTCAGCATTGTCTTTTCTTTAGTATTTTTGGCACTCTTGTGTCCATTCTGTCTAGTTCCATTTGTTTTCTCATTCAGCCTGTCCATCCCTCATTTGGTCCACCTTTCAGTCTTTAACCATTGCCCTGTTGCTTAGAGAAAGGATCAGCCTGTGTAGTGGGAACTTGGAAAGCAGAATTTACAGCTGCAAAAATTACCTATAGTGTTCTTTTCCTGAGGGATAGGTCCCTATCTATGAAAAGTATTCTCCAGGTTTTAAAGATTTTCATTACTTTTCATTATATGGTTTTATAACTAACTTAAGATAATTGAAACACAGAATGGTTTTATTAGAAGGAACTTTAAAGATTATGTGGCTACAGCACCATTGACAGAGACTCCTTCAACTAGAGCAGGTTGCTCTGGGCCCTATCCTACATGGTCTTGAACTCTTCCAGAGGTGGGGCATCCACAACTTTGCTGGGAAAATTGTTCCAGTGACTCACCATCCTCCTTTTTAAAATTCTTTCTGAAGAAAGGAAATAATTTCTTTTTAATATCTAATCTAAATCTACCCTCTTTCAGTCTAAGGCCATTCACTACATGTCCTTGTAAAAAATCTGTCTTCAGCTTCTGTTTGGGGACTGGAAATCCACGAAAAGGACAGCTTGGAGCCTTCTTTTTTTTCCTTTAGGGGGAATACTCCCCCAACTCTCAGCCTTTTCTAATAAAAGAAGTGTTCCATCCCCTAATCATCTTTGTGGCTCTCCTCTTGACTTGCTCCAACAGGTCAATGACACAATGTTGTGCTGAGGACCCCAGAGCAGGATGCAGCACTTCAAGTGGGTTCTCACCAAAGAGAAGGAGAGGAGCAGAATCCACTCCCTGGCCCTGCTACCCGCGCTGCTTTTGCTGCAGGCCAGGACAGTTTTGGCTTTCTGGGCTGAGTGCACATGGCTGAGTCATTTCCAGCCCCTCATCCAGCAGCAGCAAATCCTTCTTGGCAGGGCTACTCTCATTTGTTTAATCTCCCAGCCCATATAGTTACATATAGCTGCAGCATTTTGCACTTGGACATATTAAATTTGGATTCCCGTGGGCCTATTCCTTGAGCCTGTCCAAGTACCCTTAGATGCTTTTTTTTGTAAGAGAACGAAATAATAAACAGAGATCTTGCAGCCATGTCACCACTGCACATAGGCGCTGCTCTGAAGTTAATTGGTATGACTGTACACTGATGAATTGCATCCAATGACGGCTAAATCAGTTATTTTTCTTAAAAGTCTTCATATACTTCGCTTCAGCTTCCTGACTAGCAGTTCTTGACAGCTTTAATACAAATTAGCACTCTAAGGACTATATTTTATCAGTTTTTAATGTACAGGAAGTACTTTTATAATGTCCTGATACCTGGAATAACTAATTTGATAATTTCCAAATAAGAGCAGTGAAATTAATTTCCCAGTGACAAGATAAACCAATAAAGTGGAAAATGCATTGTTGAAGAGCTACTTCAGGATGTAGCATACTGTCTCATTCATAGGCAGTTGACAGAAGAAAGAAATTCTGCATGTATTTCATGACTGAGTAAAAAAAAAAAATCTTCTGGATCTTGTTCTTTATAACAACTCACAAGAGAATATAATTTCTTTTATCCAAGATTTAGGAAATAGAAGAGTATCAGTACTAACCATCATCTCCAGGAGTCAGAACTATTTGAAATACATATACTCACCAACTTCTTTATAAGAATTATCATCTCTGAATTATAAATACTTATAAATGACTTTTGTTCTAAAATATGCTGTTAATATCTGCAATTTAAACTTATTTTTTTAAAAATATGAAATTCACTCCCATATCAGAAAGTTATCTTTCCTATATTTCCATGCTTTTCTTTACTTTGCAGAGCAGAAAAATACTTCCTGGTTTGGAATGCTCAAAATGGGCTGGACTCTGAAACTGTTCCAAGTGAGATCTGAAGCACCTCCTGTCCATGGAAAAGACTTGCACATCTCAGTGTACAACAGAAAGATGGGTTGTGGTGAAATCTATCTGGTTTTACAGTCTAGTTTGTCTACGAACCAGAGATGCAGAGCTTGCCTGAGAATGCACCTCCTCCCCAGTGTGGACACATGGTCACTTCCTGAGAGCTTAACTGCTCTAAGGAAGCAGCCTGTTTTTTTCTCATTAAACGCAAATAAGAAAATAATTTCCTTATTAAATATATTGCTTCATTGCAGAGAGGAGAAACTGTTATTTCTTCACCTATTCACCAGACAGTTGCTGCATCATTCAGTTTGGACATGATGAAAAATTAAAATAATAACAAAAATAAGATATAACAATAACACAACAACAACAACAACAACACAACAACAATAATAATAATAATAATTTTTAAATTATAAAGCCTATGCAAAAATGGCCACATTTGTGTAAGGAGTAAGGATTCTTCTCTTCAGAATAATTTCCTCACAATTATGTCCCATGAGCTGCAAGAGGGTTCCTTTTACTTGACCTCAGTGTACTTGTTCTCAAGGAAATTATCACACAAAGAAAAACAGCTTTAGTTTTCAGTTATTTTCTCTCAGAAGTAGTTGCTTTACACTTCAATTAAATGAAGCACAGGTGCACCTTAGTTGCTGATAGTGACACTGATTGTGCATACTAGAAGAAATATTAACTATGTTTAGCCATTTACTCCTTTTATGAAAAACGAAGCACAAAACCAAACTTAACTGTTTTTCAGATATGTCCTTAAGCCCAAGCACAAGTTTTACATTCTCAGGGACTAATTAGAAATCAAGATGGATTTAGATAAAAGTAGAAGTACAAAGTCAAAGATTAGTGTCAAACCACATAATCTTTGTTAGGATTTAGCAAAATAGACTCATGTATTTGATGAATCCCATTGGTTTTTGGCAGGTTTATAAATGAAGCTGTCAGTGGAAGAAGTATTGTATGAGATACAAATAACAGGAAAAGCAGTTTGTTTGAAATGTATGTGCTTCACATTCAAAGACCCCTAAAAGCCAAACCCTAGACTAGAGTGAAATAATATCAAATTATAAAGGAGAAAAACAGTGGTTAACCTAAAAATTCAGAGGTCTGACCAATGATTGGAAGCAACACTTGACACAATATTTCCACAGGAATTCAGCAGTATAAATGTATAAAAGAGATCTCATGTAATGAAGAAAGAGAAGGAGGACAAAGAGATTTTATTCTGCAATGCAATATTTCCACCTTCACTTCCATGAAACTACATGATATCACTAAAATGCACTCCTGTTTCTTAATCTGTAACACATAGCTGAAATTGCAGGAACAAAATTTTACACAGATCTGTTTAAAGGTTTGTTGGGTTTTTTTCATTTTTTTCTTAATTTTTTTGGAATTAAAAATTACAGTGGACAGCTCGAATGTACTTGTGATCCCAAAACAATGCAACTGGATTTTTTAGTGGTTCATTGCTAATTTCTACAATAGGAAGATAGTTAATAGCTCACTAATTTTTTAAGGTCTGAAATTAGTCTTCAGGTAGAAAGGAAATTTCTGTGCTAATTTAATTTCTGACATTCTGCTCAAGAAAATTATTGATTTCCTAGGTCTTGAAAGATCCAATATTTTTCCTTCTATGCTTATGTTTCAGAGTTAAGAGATTACTTAGCCTTGATTTCTGTAAGAACTATGTTGTCTTTTCCCTAAGTTATTTTTATATAAGTAGATTGTCTAAGAATAGAATTCATCTTCCCATTTTTAACACTGTTTTATATCAAAAGAAATTCAAATGTGTTTTCATTAGTCCATTGATTATTATGACATTTCATATATTAGAACTTTGTACCTTTTAATTTTAAAGATAATACAATATAATACAATATAATATAATATAATATAATATAATATAATATAATATAATATAATATAATATAATATAATATATATAATATAATATAATATAATATAATATAATATTATATTATATTATATTATATTATATTATATTATATTATATTATATTTTTGTCCCATAACATGATGCAGTTTACTAAACCATCTAGTGTACAGCAGAAATTTTTCAGATCTACTTGAATTACCAAAATGTTCTACACACAAGTGGTATATTCTTTGGTAGTAATTTTTAGTAGAAATTGGTTTTTTACTTATCTTGCATTATTCTGATAAAGGGAAGAACCCACTTTATTTTAAAAATGTTAGTGTACAGTAATTTCACGAATACAAGCCGCACCATTTTGACTAAGATTTTGCTCCCACACCGGAAATGCAGCTTATACTCAGGAGCGGCTAATATGTGAATAATTTTCTGACAATAATTTTCTGACCCCAGAAGTGCCAGCCAGGGTGCTGAGCACCTGCCAGTAAAACCCAGGATTTCGCGACTGTTACAAATTGGTTACTGTGTTGCGCGGTGGGTGGGGCCACCTCAGCACTGGCAGCGCGGGGGGAGGAAGGGAGGCAGGGGAGTTCTCTACTTCAGGCGGGGGAGAGGCAGGGGGCTCTGTGCTGACATCCTCACAGTTCGGGGAGGAGGTGGGGGCTCCGTGCTGCCATCTCCATGGCCCGTGCGGTAAGCGGGGGGCTCCTGCCCCCGCCTGCCGTGGCAGGAGCAGGCAGGCTCCGCCCCCACCCTCCGCCACCGCGGCGGGAGAGGGGTGTGTGCTCTGTGCCTGCCCGCCGCGGCGGGAGCGGGGGGTGTTCCGTGCCTGCCTACCACCACGGGGCAGCGCTGGGCCCGGGCAAGCGAACCCAGAGGTGGTGGCCTGCCCCGAGCAGCCCCGCCGAGCGGGTCCCACCGAGCTGGGCCACCTGGCCCCGTCAGCAGCCCTGAGCGGGCTGAAACCTGCACAGCCTTAGCTGAGCCAGTAAACCCCGCCATGCTGCCGTTCTGTTACTATTTGGCAACTTTGTTGCACACGAGTCCTCGCTGCGAACGACAGAGCGGCTTATACTCAGGTGCCGGCTTATTTATGCTAACACACAGAGATGCAGCTTATAGTTCGTGCAGCTTGTATTCATGAAATTACCGTACTATGAATTTGAGCAGATGCAATTTCTTGTTTGTTTTCCAGAATTCTACCCTTACTGTTCTTATTTTCCTATTTTTTAAGAGTAGTGTGTGGGTTTGTGCAAACATGTTTTCCAATGGATTTTTTTTTTTTTTAAACATTCTGGCAAGATAGGGAAATAAAAAAAGGAAACTGATAAAATTGCAGTATCTGACATCCTTGGTCACAAAGGTGATGTCCCACTCAGAGGTAATTTAGGCCATCAAATTCATAGAATCTTAGAATAATTTTGATTGGAAACATCCTCTAGAGGTCATACAGTTTACACATACTTAAAATAGAGGCAAAATCGAAGTTGCAACCAGCTTGAAAGTTCTCAGGGTTGTAGCCAAGAGCCTTGAGTATCTCAAAGGATAACAATTCTACTACCTTTCAAATAAACCCATTTCAAAAATGACCTCTCTCACTATGAAACAAAGAAGTTTCTGTCTAATTCAGAGCAAAAGTGGAAAACAGGCCATGCTTATAAAAGGTAAATTAACATTGAATAATAGAGGATGTCATGGATCACAGAATAAAACCAATTATTGCTGGTTAACATGTTTGTCCTTTGCATTAATTCTTTTCAAAGACCCTGTGATTTAAGTGTACCAGTACTTAAGTACAGCTACAAACATTGTTTTGCCACATTTAATTTCATAGTTCCTAAAAATGAAATTTTAAGAATTTAGGAAACAGTTAAATAAACAATTTATGGTAGACATAGAATTTTAGGAGTTTTTAGAATTTATTTTTTCTTTTTGATATATATATCAGCAATAGCAGGATAAAAATTATATATATTAATTAGTGACTTAGAATGTGGGAGCTATACTACTCACATTAAACGAGATTCAAAATTTTATATTTTTTATAAACATGAACCTACTGCTGGAAAAGTGCAGTCAAGAGAAAATTAATGAAGGTGTAAAGAGAAAAAAAACTACTTGTGGCTATACTTAATGTGATTTAACAGTAGTTTGTTCTGATACTTGTGTCACGGCAATCATTTGAACTACTGAAGTATTTAAAGTCTGAGTGCTTCATGCTTTTTTCCTTCTTAAGAACATAGAAATGACCAGAAGTCCTTTTTTTGCAACTATGAAAATTTTCAGAGATTCTTCATCATGATGTCACCATGTCTAATCTATTTCTGGATCTGTCTAAGTGACTCTATGTGAATTTTTAGTGAATTTTTGGGCAAAGTAAAGGAGACATGACCCCTTGTAATCAGTTAGCGCAGTCAGAATACAAGATGAGCTTTTGAAGTTTACCAAGCACAAAACTCCCTATAGTGCTGTGATGAAGATCCAGAGAGAAATTCACTCTCTTCCAATATATTTAATTGATTCCATTAAACCAAAATAATCGTCCATTACTTTTAAATATTTGTTTTCTTCTTTTCACTGACACCTTTCTACCTAAATATCAAATTTCCAAGCCACTTTTTCATTTCAGTGTGAATATATTTTCAAACATTCCTTATTTACACTCCATCTTCTTTTTATCCTATCTCCTGACTTTTTGTCCATTTGGAAGATACATCTTCACCATCATGTATATATTTAAGATGTATATATATGTGTGTTTGCATGCATACACACCAAAGGAAAGAATATAGAGTTTGTTTGACTGGCTAATCCCAGAGACAAAAGCAAATTCTTTGGACTTATGAATCAGGAATGCCAAGAAGCTCCAAAGATAATCGATTGAATTATTCCAGTTGCCTTCACCCTGACACTGGCTGATTCACTACTGCACAGCTGACAAGTTTGATAAGTATAATAAAATCTTAACTACTAGGAATGTGTTAGGTGATGAATATTACTGTGGAGCTCTTTATCAAATTTAATCAATTTGCCCAGGTATTTGTTTGGTATCAGATATAAAATTAATGAAAAACATTGAATATTTCAATTTTGTTCATTAAGATGTTTCAGTATAAAATTGGAGAAAACACAGATGAAGCTTATTTGCATGCAAAGATTTCTTACAGACATATAAAAATTTCCAAATTTGTCATAGTTGATACACTAGACCTGATGGTTTTGGATCATTTAAACTGTTGCATGTGCTTAAAGTAGATATTATCCAAAGCTAATGATAATGTCTATATTTATATAGATATAGTTTATACTGTTGAGACCAACATGGCATATGAGTTGTTGAAAGTGAGTGGAAGAAGGTTGTATGATATCTTTCACAGGTGTGAATTTTTAGCCCGATTTCATTGTACAAGCAATATAACTTTAGTTGACTGCTTATGAATTAAGATTCCTTATGAGTCTTACTAAAGAACATGTAAATGTGTGATGCATTGACTGTGCGCTGATTTTGTACAGTCCGGTTTGTGGTAGCTGGGAGGGGAACAAAGACAACTCCTGTGAGAAGCTGCTGGGAACTTCCACCATGTCTGGCAGAGTGAATCCCTGATGGCTCTGAAGATGGATGGGCCAAGTAGAGATGATGGTGATGCCTCTGTAATAGCAAATTTAAGAAGAAACTCAAAACAAAATGGTGGTGTAATTTGAATTTCAGTTAGAGAGGAAGAGGAGGTGATAACATGTACAGGAAACAACAAATCCTTGGGTGACAAACTGACCAAAAACCCATACCCTGTCTCCCCATGCTGTTGGTAGGAAGGACAGAGGAATTAGGGGGAAGAAAAGGTGCTTTGAGGAGATCATTTCACTTCTCATTAGCCTCCTATGATTTTGCTAACAACAAATTAACTTTGCACCTTTACGTTGAGCCTGTTTTGCCATTGGAGTGTTTTCTCTTGGTCCTTATCTCAACTAATGAAACCTTTGTTAAATTTTTCTCTCCTCTACCCAGCTGTTGCAGGGGAGGTGAGTGAGTGGCTTTTGTCGGTGCCTGACATTTGGCCAGTGTCAAACCACAACAGTGTATTAAAATTTATGTGTTTTAACCACTGAAATTTGTGAGTGTTAATGTTTTGAAGTTGAAAGATCATTCTCTAATGATTTTCATGAATTTGATGATAATAACTTATGAGGCTACTGTAGCCACAATGAAGTGCCTGTTGAAATAAATGAAAAAAACCCCAAAAAATAACCAAAAAAAAAACCAAAACAAAAAAAAACCCCAAAAAACACTAACCAAAAAACATTCTATCTGAAACATGAAGAGCAAAAAAATCCTGATTTTAGAAATTCACATGGTTTGGCTGTTAAACAGTTGCAATTAGATTGATTGAATTGGTGTTCAAAGGACATAGCTGAAGAAAATGTGCACACATATTAAGTACATGCTAAAAATTGTTTGTGCAAGTATATTTTTAAATGTACCAATCTGGATGTTTCAAAATGCATATTTCTGTTGTAAGACATTCTGCATATTTACACACAAAGAAAATCATAACATTTAAGTGGTAAGTTCCCTAACTAGATATTTTAAATATCTAAGAAAAGGCATTCTTTCATGATTTCTGTAAAAATAGTATAATTATACTGATTTTTTTTTTATTTTAACTTATGATAACAGAATGACATGTTACAAAGAAAATGATCAAAAAAGAAGTCTAATCTAACCTGGAAGTTCAATGCTTAAATAGATAGATCTGGATTTTGTCCAGTAGAATTTCAGATATGTCCAAGGATGACAACTGAGGCATTTGGCCTCTCACAGAAGAAAAAAATTAAATGGTAAATATATATTAATTGGGATATTTGGCATTGCAGCTAGATTCCCGTTATCTTTTCTCTTTGCACTTGTGAGAACAGTCTGGGTCTGTTTGGCAAATAGGCTCCCATTTGGTGGAGAGACTGTAATTAGGTGGATTTTTAGCCTTTTCCTCAGGCTGAAGAAATTCTGCTCCCATAATTTCTTCTTCAATGTCAAGTTTTCTTGCCCCCTAATCATCCTGTTAATTGGATCAAATATCTCATTGTCTTTCTTAAGATGGGAAATCTAAACTGGATATAGTACTCCAGATGCAGGGTTATAATTCACAAAGGGTAGCAATCAATTCTTCCACTCATTGTGGTTATGCTGTCACTAATACATCCTTCTGTTTGGTTTGTCTTCATTGTTGCAAGAGTCCACTTTTGAATCATGCCCAATTTTTCTGTTTGTCAGGATCATTTGGCCTTTTTAATGCAAAGTTCCTTCCAAGCCCACTGGTTCTCAGTCTATATTGTCATGGAGGTTTGGGTTTTTTAAGTTAAACTCTCCTGAGCTTTTGTTCAAGATAGAACTAGGACATTCTTCTAGCCTGTCAAGGTTTATCTAAAAAGCAATCTAGTCTTCTAGAACTTCTTTCCTTATAAAGAATATATATTTTTTTTTCTAGCTATCAGCTGCAGCAAGGGAATTAATGACATTCAAAGCTTTCTTTCTGTGTCTGTGATAGAGTTTTCATTCCAACTAAAAGCAATAGAGACCTTTACAAAAGAAAGAGCCCAAATGAGTAAGTGTGAAACTATTATAGACTGGCAGACTTGACAGAGGAGGTAGAAGATGTGAGTTCTGTTTTTAGACAAAACCTAGAAACTTTCCTTGGGTCTAAATACTGCATACACCACTGACAACAGAAAATAGAAACAGTTGGCAGCAACAAACAAAAGCATTTCCCAATGCTACTACTAGCAATTTAAATACATTAACCATGGACAATAATGGACAGCATCTTCAATTTAAGTAGACATTTTCTGGGCATTCAAGGAACTCTAAACAAAGATGTTAAATCTATTGAAAAGCTGTGAGGTACAGCAATAGAAGAAAAATACTGAGGGAGATTATTTTTGTCCTTAATTGTCTGTGTGCTTTATGATGCCCATTCTTTCTATTTGAAGATAAATACTGTGTTTGCTCCTAACAAAAAGGATTGATTTTATAAAAACCACATTCATTCTTATATTGTTCACAATTTAAATTTTATTTATAAAATATTACTTGATACAACTAAGCTTATGGTAAACTTATGTCAAAGGAGTGTTTAGTGAACCGTATTTTTGAGGAATTTTTCATTACAGACTTTGGTTTGGATGTAATTCTTGAAGACCACAGGAGGCACTAGGAAATTTTCAAATTGCTGATGGGTTTTAGAGAAACTAGTAACTCAATTGTGTCTATTCAAATTGTCTGTGCTTAGCAACAGAAACAGATTTGTAATTCAGTTCTTCAATTAGTATGTTTTGATTATGCTACAAGAAAAATAGCTGTTTAATATGACTTTTAATAAACAGTCATAGCATTTCTTTCTCATTTGTGGATATTCTCAATAGCCTCTTTATTTTAGAATGTTTCTCAAAGACATGTAATTGTGTATCTATTTCAGTGTCATGTCTTCCATTGTTCCTGCAGTTCTAGTTATTTCTTCATATGGCTATAATTTGCCTCAATATTTTTGAATCTGGATTTCCTTTTTTCTTTTTTTTGGCAGTATATATCTTTTTCTGGAGTAAGTAGGTTATTGTATAAAGCCAGATGGACATTAAAATGGAAATGCCAAACACTTTAAATCTATTTAAAATTTATATAAAAATAAAACCAAGCACATATCTCAATGTCCTAAAGTATAAAGACATAGTAATAGTACCAGATCCAAAAAATCTAAGAGGTTAAGCTTTTCACAATATATAGAATAAATATACTTATTTTTCACAAGAAAAAAAATTAATTAATTAAGTATTCGTGACTATGGAGATATATTTTACTTTTCTGCATGTCTTAATGGTGAGAGAAGAAAAATTCTCCTAAGTTGGGAACTGAGACAAAGTAGTTTTTTGCAGAAAATTTGAGTCAAGATGCCATTTAAGACCAGATAGACCAAGAGTAGAAAATGTGTTTGTTTTCACAAGCTGATGAACCAGACCCAAATATGGCTGAGCAGTGCATATGTTTACAATACTGTAGCCCACTACATCAGAAACAAACAGGGAATTGGAAGTCAATGTGAAGTTGCTGAGCTATCACATCACTGGGATTACAAAATGTTGTGATGGAAGGATAGAGGAGCTTTAAAAAAGACAAATGAGGTAGGTAAGGAGGCAGTGTGTGATGTAACAAGTAGCTGGAATGCAAGGGATTTTTGCTAGGGAAAGATCATGAGACAGTCAAGAGTTTGTAGGCAAGAGTCAGAGGACAGGCAGGCCCCCAAGACAGATACCAGCTATGCCTAAGGAAGTAAATGATGCCTTCTGTACACAGCAAGAAGAAACCCCGTAATTGCAGGATTTTCTATTCATGGGGGATTTCAGCCACCCGGATTGGTGCAGAATGTGTAGTATAATTGATTACAAACAATCCAGGAAATTTCTGGTATATGTTAGAGGTAATTGATGCGGATGCTTCATGAGCTGAGCAGAGGGGATTTTCTGCTGGACCTGCTGATGCTCAAAAAAGGGAAAGAGCTTTTCTATACATATCTGATTATGTAGAGGTTTACAGCAGCCTCGATTAACAGAGATTGTGGACAGAAGTGACCAAGATGTGTTAGAGTCATAACCGCAGAATTTGAAAGAGCAGATTCTGGTTTGTTGAAAGATCTGCTTGAGAGGATGGCATGGAGACGGCCCTGGAGGGACAGGAGGCCTAAGAGATCTAGCTAATCTTTGTGGTTGACCCCTTCAGAGCGCAGGAATAAAACACAGAAAGTAAGGCAGGCCAGCTGGTATGAACAGGGAATTCCTAATTGGGCTCAAATTTTAGAAGGAATTCTTGATAAGGGAGAAAAGAGGATGAGTCAAGAGTACCAAAGCTCAGCTGGGTCAAAAATTGGAAAGGATGTAAAGGTCAACAGGAAAGTTTTCTGTTAAGTATCTCAGCTGCAAAAGGAATAAAATTAAGAAGAAAATGAAATTAATTCAATTTGGATTTCTTTTCTAACAAAATTATCTTCCTAACAGATATATTTTAGTTCAGAAACAGAACAGCTATAAGGAGTAGGAGTTTCTTCTATTAATAGATATCCTGAATGAAGTGCATCTATTCTTACCAAAATAGACAAAGAGTAATGAAGAGGAGGTGATAAATCCTTTAATAAAATTACATGTAAGAGAAATGGTACTTTTGTTTCCCTTTACTAAGTACAACAGAGAACATATGGTATTTAAGAGGCATTCTGAGAGAATTTTATGCAAATCTGTATATAAAACCTGGTTTATATTCTTAATCATCACATACCATTCCTTTCATATCTCAATATTTAGAAAGAAAGAAAAAGTCTATTTTACTTTCTTATTAGGGTATTTGTCATGCTGCTTTAAATGTGCAGCATTGGTGTAGAACTGTATTGATAAAATACAGATAAAATACTGGTTTTCTGTTGGTATATGTATGCAAAGACCTATAGGTAAATGTCAATATACCGGAAAAGCAACAGTTTTTCCTTCAATAATCCAGGTTAAGAAAAGAAAAAAGAGTTTCTATTTTTTCAAAATCTTGCATGAAAATAAGGAAAAAAAAAAAAACCAGTTTCATTTCAAACTGCTTGGAGATATCAAACTATGTAAAAGTATCAAAACCACCTTTGTGATTTTGACATGCAGAGAAAAAAAAGGTCTCAACTTGAGGTTATCTGCAGCATAATGATGCAGATATAATCATGCAATATAGTATCTGACACAACATAATTATGAGAAAACCACTAATATTTATGGACTCATAGCATTCAGGTTGGAAAAGACCTCTAAGATCACCGAGTCCAGCCCTTAGGTTCACACTTGTCCACCACTAAACCACGTCTATAAGTGTCATATCTATGTATGAACCAGTGCAAAGGGCATCAACCACATCAGTACAAGAAATGTTAGTTCATAAAAAAATGTTCAAACTGCAGTGTAAGCTGCAAGGGAGAGTTTGAAATTTTCTTTATTAGCACTAGTGTAGATAGGAATTTTTTGAATCCTTTTCTATAAGCAAATCTACCAGGTTTTGCACATTTCTGTGAAGTTGGGGAAGTAATAAAGCTGTATTTAAAATTAAGTATAGTCAGTTCCTATCCAATTCACTATTTTCTGTAATATTTTTACAAGTATCGGATACTAAGAAACCCCAGACTGTCTGAGATGCTCATGGGTGCTTTTTTCCATGCTTTCCTGATATTTTTTGGAAAGCAAAATGGATTTTAGTCTGAGTTCTCTCTTACATACATTCTCCTCCCACCGCTATATCTGATATCATCCCAGTAATAAGTTAAGAAGAAAACATATTGAACTGTTGTGATAAAGAACATAGAACTACTGCGTCCGAGTTAGGATGCAAGACTTAGGAAGCATAACACTTTTCTGAATTAAAGCTGCAGTAGAAAGTTTCTAGTATGTGATCTTGTAAAAATTAAATGTTCCTTGAATTTTAGTAATAAAAATATTATGAAAACAGTATGTATGACTCCATGGTTGGAGTCCTAGTCTAACACTGAAAACATACATTTTGATTCTTGGTCTTAGATAAAGTGTGCCCTTGAGCAAAGGAGTTTTTGCTTCTCAAAGTAATTAGACATTAAATTGCTAGATCTAAAGCCCATGAAATTACTGAATTTTTTCATATACTTTGGATCAAACTTTTAACCATATCTTGCCTTTTCCTCCTTCGTTTCTTCTTTTCTATTCAGATTCTATGAAGGAGATCCAATCTAAGTGACACTATACTGCAGAAATAAATCAAAAAGTTAAACTGTGATACTACTTTGAAGAATTATGTTAAGCATTCACTTGCTTATTAATCAAATTTCCTTTTAATGGAGAAATAAACAATAGGATAAAAGGCAGAAACCTCTTAGCAGAGGGTAAACATTTATACTTCTAACGCATCATTTGTTCGGATTTTAGAAAACAAACTATGCAGACTTTCTAGGCAGAAATCAAAATAAAAATTTCAACTGGATCTGCTTATGCTAAGCTGACTACATAGTGATGGTAAATAGATTTTAGCTAGCAAGGTTTTAGACCCATCTTATCTCATTTCACCTTCCAAGAGAACGTCTCATGTAGCCAGATGCTGTTGTAGCCACAGGAATACTCAGATGACAGAAAGAACTTCAAATTTTGTCTCTCTGCTTATCCATTTGTGTGTCCTAAGAAATACAAAATCCTGATATAATCTGTCTTAGAAACACAGAGAACAGTTGTAGACTGAGTCATGGTTCCAAACAGATATTTGCTTTTATTTTGTGCAAGAAAGAGCAATGTTACTATTTGACCCATAATTTAACACCCTAGCTGTTGTGTATGCCAATGTGACAATTTAACTGTCTCCAGAAAACATGCATGTACAATCTACTGGTGATGAGTTGCATGCCTATAGCCAGCTGACTTTTAAGTTTTGCAGTTACAAACATTGTAATGTTTAAATTATCCTTTTTGGATCTCTCTGTTGGCTCCTACTTCTAAAACAAAACCTGCTCCCCTGACCACTGAAAGCTGCTCTCAGGACATGTTGGGTTCATTTTTATTGTTGATGGAGACAAAAAAATGGTTTTGCCCATATCAATTTTGGAGCACAAAAGATATTAGGCGATCCCACCTTCAAATTTCACCTAATTCATCCCACAGAAAGAAACCTGGGAGTCCTGACCGATGGCAAGTTGAACATGAGCCAGCAGGGCCCTGGCAACCAGGAGAGCCAACCCTGTCCTTGGGGGCATCAGGCACAGCACCACAGCCAGGCAGGGATTGTCCTCCTCTGCTCTGAGCTGGGGCAACCTCACCTCCAGCGCTGGGGGCAGGTTTGCGTGATGCAATGTAAAAGGACATTAAACTGTTAGAGAGTGTCCTAAGGAGGGCAATGGAGATGGGGAAGGGCCTTGAGGGGGAGCTATGTGAGGAGCAGTTGAAGTCCCTTGGTTGGAAGAGAAGACTGAGGGAAGCCCTCATTGCAGTGTGCAACTTCCTTGTGAGGGGAAGAGGAGACAAAGGAATTAATGTCTTTGTGATGACCAGTGAAAAGACCCAAGGGAATGGGGTAAAACTGTGCAGAGGAGGTTTAATCCGAATTTAAAAAAAAATAATTCTTCACTCAGAGGGTGATCAAAAACTGAAATAGTCTCCCCATGGCAGTGATCACAGCACCAAGCCTAATGGAGATGAAGAAGTGTTTGTACAGTACTCTCAAACAGATGGTGTGATTCTTAGGGATGGTCCTGTGCAAGGTCACAAGCTGGGCTTGACGGTCCTTTTGGGTTCCTTCCAACTCACAATGTTTTATTTTATGAATCTATGAAGGAACTTAAAGAGAGAAGAGAGAGATGAGAAGGAATTGTTGTTGGGGGTTTTTTTGGTGGGGTTTTTTTGGGGGTTTTTTGGGTTTTTTTAGTTAGTTTTTTTTTTTTTTTTTAATAAGAAACAAAGGAATAGAGCAGAAATATATTTCAAGCTTTAAGATCTCTTTATAAGTAAGCAGAAAGTAATGCACCAGAAAAAAAAGTTTTAAATTTTCAATTCTTACTCAGTCTTTGTCACTCTTTCAATTGAATTTCAAATAGTAAGGATCCTTTCATAGAACTAGTTTTTTCTTCTTCTCCTGTTTAACAGTTCTCAGTTATGGTACATCAATTGAAGTAATAACCTGTATTGAGACATCAAAACCATTTACTTCTTTTGCAGCTTGTACTGTTGTAAGTAGATGATTATGACTAGCTGGAGATATAATATTTCTTAGAAGTAAACTCTATGTTTATTCTCATATTTCTTGTACAAAAAGTCAAAGATAGAAATAAATAGTCAAGATTGATTCTAAATACAGTTATTATCAAAGTCTTTTGTGAAGCTGTCGGTAGTCTGTAGCAAGATTGTACACTGTGCTTTATTCCTAATTCTCCCTTTGGATTATTTTTGAAATTAGAGGAGTTTAAAAATATAAGCATATTATTTCTATTGAAACTTTCAAAGGAAAACAAAATTCTGATAAAAGGGGCGGGGGGGTTGGGTGGGCAAGTAACCTCCTTATAAGAAATACAAAATAAATGTGAACAACAGTATTTCATGTATTTGAAAATTACTGCATTGTCCCTAAGCACATGATAATTTTTAGAAACCTTTTAAGGAAACTTAAATGAAATTTCTTTAAGGGTTATTGTCAGTACAAAAAAATTACATTTTCTGTGTTTACAGTAGCTTCCTTCATTTAATTTTCAATCAATGCATTTTATCTATCATGCCAAGAAATTGAAATATTTAAGTGAACATGGTATTTTAGCTCCCTGTAAGAATAGTACGCAGATTACAAATAGTTGATGGTGATGATGGATGATTTAAGTGAATGATGTCTTGGAAATCCTGAATCACACTGGTATTGATATTTCCACAATGTATAAGTCTGTATCTAGAAATATGGTGAAGAATGAAAATGGGAACCTTTTTTCAGATAGGAGTATATTTTTGGAACTCTAAACTATTACCAGAAAAATGTATAAACTTTTCTGAAAACAAAACTAAACAAAACAAAAAAAAACAAAACAAAACAAAAAAAAGTACATAATATTTTTGTCTACTTATTCTGAACCATTGGAAAATCTTCCAAGTATCCACAGAACTGTACATTCTGTGCTTTCTAGTATCATATTTGTACACTTATTTTGCCAGGCTGTATACGAATCACAAGCCTTGGACTAAACAAATGCATTAAATATTTATGTAGATATATATTTACTAATGTTCTATATTAGAGGGGGGACCAAACCAGAAAACTCACTGCAATCACATTTTCACCAATTTTGTTTTTTTCTATGCTTAAAAATATGTATTTCCAAAAAGCTTTGCAGAGGTATAATATTGAACATCAGTAACTATTGTGGCAACAGATAGATAAAATAAGTTTTATATGAGTACTGAATTTCTAGAATTGTGAGCAATAAGTAACAAATCTTGCTAATTACTTTATTCCTACTCTGGTAATTTCTTTTTTTTACAATTCTCATTTTTATTTCTACTTTTAAAATAATAAAAAATCATAGAAATTTTTATTTTTAAAGGGGAAAAATAAGAAGCGAGTTTATTCGAATTTTCCTTGCAATTGAAACAGATATATGAAAGTGATTACTGAAAAAAAATTAATTCATATTTTCAGTTAGAAAAACTGAATTTGGCTAGTACTTTGAATTCAAACTTGACATAGTTTGGTGTAAAACTGCACTTGAAAAAATATATAATTTTGATAAAGTAAATATTGATTTTCTTGACTGAAATCCTTTTAATTTACAATAAAAGAATGCATACAATTCCCAATTACATGTTTGAAATATAGACAAACTAATAGCTTAATTTAAACATATGTAATAGTGTTTAAAAACAACTACTTCACTACCCTACACAAAGAAGAGGAAAAAAACACCCCATCAATTTTAAATTAAGAAGAGGTATTGTTCGTCCCAATTCAGTTGACAGTACTGACATGTATAAAGCTCTTCGGTGATCACAAAAAAATTATCTGTCTGACTAGCAAGGTGCAGTCTTAAGACCTAATATTTTGGTTTTGCTACAAAAACCAAAGTGTGTTATGCAATGGAATATCTATTAGGAGGAAAACAGGGTTACCATAATTCAGGTTCAATCTTGTCATCCACATTTTGAGGGTCACTGGGTCATTTATTTAATGATCATAGTTCTAAAGAGTCCTTACTATGCCTGACCAGTATGTTGAGATACTTGAGTATCTTGTTTGGGATCTCTTTTTTGGGTCTGGATATCCTCTGCATCCCCAGTGTCACCTCAGCTGTCTCATTTAAGAGAAAGTTGAAATGTAAGTCAGAAAGTAGCTGGCATTTGGGTAACACATCGGGTATTCACACAACAAGCCTATAATTCATTGTGTTCCAGTGACAAGCACCACAACATTTCACTTTTATCTGCTCTTAGCAAGAAATATTATCTCAGTCAATACTGAAAGCAATGGATAAAAGCATTGCTATTAGCAGCTGTACATGCAATTCTTGGAAGAA
The DNA here is from genome assembly GCF_009819885.2 of Catharus ustulatus. Taxonomy (NCBI): domain Eukaryota; kingdom Metazoa; phylum Chordata; class Aves; order Passeriformes; family Turdidae; genus Catharus; species Catharus ustulatus. Next base: position 66,613,786 of record NC_046222.1, read on the forward strand.
ACACTAACATTATGTATAAAGGTTCTTGGAAAAAGACACACATAAGTCAACAGGATTTCTAAAATTATAGCAAAGAGTTTGAAAAAGAGCACTCTGAAAAATATAGTCTTTTTTCATCATTTTCATTCTTGGTCATGTTTTATTAGATATCTGAAATGAAAATTCAGAAATAGAGTTGTTTGTGTTCCAAATTTCAGTTCTGATATGACTCAAAAACAGCAAAATCATTCATTGAAAGTAAAAGAGTGTCTATGCATTTTCACCTCTTCAGTCAGAGTAGAGGAAGTTCTGATTAGAGTTACTGTAATTAAGGTGGTCAATATTGACACTGAGTAGCGAGTTCCTAAAAAGCCAATAGGCCAACTTCCTTCTCTGCAATTTAAGCTTGCCATATAACAAAAGTAAGAAAGATTTATTTTTTCTCTTTCTCTAAATGCAAGCTCTTAATGTTTTCAGAACACTGTTTTCATTTAAGAATTTGAGAAGTACAGTAAGGAAGAGCAAATTTGCAGTGTAACTGAGAATCTGAACGTTAATAACCATGATCTTTATATAAGGTGAAAATTCCCTGTAAAAGGATTATGATGTATGGCCAAAAAGACAGCACACTTCCCATGTGGCAAAACCAGACTAAATTATGCAAACGATGGACTCCAATTATGACACTGAAATTCCAGCACCAGGAATTAGAAATGTTGTCTCACACTTTTTCTATTCTCATTTGCCTTAGATCACTTTCAAATATTAGCCCAAAGAAATTAACTTTTTTATTTGGTAATGGTTCTGATGGGTTGTCAGCACTTTGAGCTAACAATATCTAACATGTGTTATGTTTATGTCTTATATTCATTTTTGAAGGGGAACAACATCAGCATGAAAAAGATAGAAGTACAAACATCTCAAATTGAAACAAGCAGTGGTTACATTTCTTGTTTATGGAATTTATGTTGACCTTCAGTAACAATAGAACAATTTAATGGAGTCATATTTTTTCTTAAGGGACACATCAACTGCAGAAGCTTTGATTTGATGTCAACACTTGGAGATATAATGAAGACTAATGCTGACTAAATGTCAAACAGGAAACATTTGGAAAAATGGAAAATGATCAAAAAAAAAAGGTCTTCCATTGCTCTGTGAGATACTTGAGAGTTTTACAGGCTCTCTTGAGTGCTGAGCAGATTGCTCATAGTGGATATGACAAGTTCTGCTCTGAAATACACAAGTGTATATCTCAAATACCATAGACTATCTCAAATAACAACAAAGTGATATGGTTGAGCAGCTGAATTAAACATCTATCAGGTATACTTTCAGAGCACGAGCACTTAGTATATGTGATGATACCTGCATTTGGACACTCACATTTTGTTGTTTGCATTTTAGCTTTATATCTGATCTATAAGATTTCATCAGATATATTCTTATTCTTACTGCCTTATTAATTATTTCTTGCTAGTTATACTGGAAAAAAATTACTTAATAATTTTTATTGACCAATTCCTTTTTTAGACTAAATACTCAATCTCTTTTCTATTTTGTCTTAAGGCTTCTAAATCAAGTCTTAAAATGCAATTGAAAAAAAAAAAAAGGAAAAAAATAAAGAAAAAATCCCCTGAAACTTAGAGATATCAGGGAAAGTTATAGAATCATAGAATCATAAAATGTAATCATAAAATGGTTTGGGTTGGGAGGGACCTTTAACATCATTCAGTTGCAACTCCCCTGCCAAGGGTAGGGACACCTTCCCCTGGCACTGGTTTCTGAGAGCCTCATCAAACCTGACTGAAGTCTTGTAATGGTGGGGCATCCACAGCTTTGCTGGGAGACCTGTTTCAGTATCTCACCAACCTTAATGTAAAGAATTTCTTTCTTGGGCCCAATATAAACCAACACTTTCTCAATTTAAAGCTGTATTCTGTCACTACAAGATCTGGCAAAGAAATGTCCCTTTCCAGCCTTCTGATCATTTTTGTGGTCCTTTTCTGGACTCACTCCAGCAGGTCCATGTTCTTATATCAGGGTTTCACAGAACTGGGCACAACATCCAGGTGACTTCTCTTGAGAATGCGATAGAGAGGCAGAATCACTTCCCCAGCCTGCTGGACACACTGCTTTTGATGCAGCCAAGGATTTGGCTGTCTCCAAGCACATATACACATATTACAAGTTCATGTTCAATTTTCATCTAATTTTCCCAAGCCCTTATAAGAAGGTTTTTCCTAATCCATTCATCCAGCAGCTTGTGCTAATTCTGGGGGTTGTTGCAGCTCCGGTGCAATAACTTGTTGTACATTTAGAGGTTCACCTGGGCATTAACGTGGTATAGAAAGCAGAGGTTGCTCTTAAGAAACCTTCCCAGATTTTCAGCCTTCTAATTTAAGTACCTTTTCAGAGTCTGGACTTTGGCCAAATGAGAATGAATAAAAGTACAGCTGTAGGCAAGAAAAGTGCTCAGGAAGAGCTGCTGCTGCTCAGTGACCAAAGTGACATTAACAAAAAGCATAAAAGTATATTCTCATCACCATCATCTCTCATAGTGAGTGAATTCTGAGCTGTCTGGCTAATTTTCTTAAATGAGAAACCAGTGATTTTAGATGGATTTTTTTCAAACATTTAAAACATTTTCTGTGAGCTCTTAGAAGCTGCATAAAGAACTTTGTGACTTTAGTCTTCATTCCGTTCTGTGTGCCTGCAGATTTTGTCATTATTATACATCAGTTTCTCTCTTTGCCCAAAAACAAATGCCTTGATTAGGATCAGATAACTCCTAGGTGTCATTTTCTTTACTAAATCTAGCATTTTATTCAACTTCCCAGGTAAAATTTGAGCTCTAAATTGCTTACTTTTGCTGTATGTTTAATCTATGCTTCATTCTATGCTTCTATAGTTCCCTAGTACTATCATGCCATTTAAAATGTAATCTGCCACTACATACAATAATGTTGTCCCTAGAGACTGTCTGCCCTTTTCTCATTCTTAGAGTCTTCCTGGATCTCAGAGCAAATCCTCTCCAATGGCCTGACTTCAGAAAGAAGATTTTTGTTTCTTTTCCTATTCAGAGGAAATTTGTTTTAGATGTACAAGGTCAATTTGATTGCTTTCAACTTTCAGTTAATGTAATAAATTTGAAAATCAGAAGAAAGATTGGTTCCTCATATCAAGATATAGAATCTTTCCATCACCTCAAACAGCTGAAGAAACACGTCATTATCACCCACCATCAGATGTGCAAGTGATGATAGATGTATCTGTCATATTTGTGTTGATTTCCTATAATCTTTTTGAGCTAGATAAAGAGAGAAACAGAAAGAATTTTTTTAAATCAACTCTGACTGTAAAAATCAGATTTCAAAAAAACCTCCAACTCCTCATCACTCAAAAACTGAAAGAGAGAGAAAACCCCAAAATCTAAAGGGCGAGGCTGTAGAGATTAGAAAGTTATCATTAACATAATCTCAGTAGATATGGCTATTCTATTCAGCTCAAAGGTAAAACAAGGGATACTTACATAATTTCAGAGTTAAGTACTCTAAGCAGTCATCAAACATTCATGCTTTTCATCATGAAATAAATAAAACAAACAAAAAACCCCAGTCATAGCAAAGAGCAAACATTCATAGTTTTAGCAGCTGACTGAAACACAAGTATTTTCTCTCAGTGTGTCTAACACCCACCTGAGACTTTGCAGTAATAGTTCCCAGTTCCTCATCATCCATTTCAGCCTTCTGTTTCTTCCGTGCTGTAGGCAAGTTTTAGAAAACAAGAATTTAGGGATTTGAATTAATTACATTTTAAATAATTAAATATTTGGTTACATATTAGGTCCATTTAGTATTCCCTGCTGTTGTATTAGGAGTGCTCTAATGTCTTTCATTAAAATTTAAGAAAAAGAAAATAGCAAAACACACACAAAACAAAACAAAACAAAACCACACCACCTGAACACAAAACAAACAAACAAAAGACTCCTAAACGCCATCTTTCTTTTTTATTTATTGCAAAGTCTCAAACAATCCTACATGGATTAGAGGACTGTCTTAGTTAAGAAAAAAATACATAGGCTTTTTGCCAATGTCACCTCAATTATATAGACATCAGTGTTTTCACAGTAGAACACAAAAGCTGGTGATAGGTTTGCTTTCCCTAAGGTTCATTTTTCAACTACAGGGTTGACATGGATACATCTAAAGTGATTGGACTAGGATGCCAGTTTCCTTTTGGGAAGAGAATAAAAAATTTACTGCTACCAAGTTAAAGAGTCTCTGTTGTGGAAATTATCGTTCTTATAAAGTACAGAGAATAAAATTTTTTAAGTACATACTTTACTTATAATATGCATATTCCAAACAGAAAATTCCATTTCATCATGATATGCTCAGTATATGTTGTTGTCACCACTTAATTTCTAAATTATCCTGAGATAAACAACATTTACAATGTGGATGTGGGGGGAAAAGTGGTATTTCATTTCTTCAAAGTCTCAAGAGAAGAACTAATTTCCTTCTCATTTTCCTCTGAATTAAATGTATACAGTATACAGGATATATAGGTCTTCTGGAAAAGAAGTGGAAAGAATAATACTCTACCATAAACAAAAGTTCAATCTGTGAAAAACACTGAAACACTTTCCTATGGTTCTAAGACTATCTATGTGCAACACTAGTTTTCAAAAATCAGAATAATTCAGACCCTTCAGGTCCCAATGTGCAACTTTTGGAAGATTTCAACACAGATATTTAATGTGTAGACAGGACTAAATTCTGTTACCTAAACAAAGAAAACTTTATATATAATCCTGTCAATGAATGTAATACTGAACCCACAGCTGATTTATATCCTTTAGACTTAAAACTGGAAGCTAAACAGAATGAATAAATACTGTGACATTTTATAGAATCAGAGTATTATTTGAGTTGGAAAGGACCTTAAAAGGTCATCTAGTCAATCCCTCTACCTTGAGCAGGAATATTGTCCATTAGATTAGGTTACTCAAAGCCCTGTCTAATTTGACTTTGAACACTACCAATGATGGGGCACTCACAACTTCTCTGGGAAGCCTGATTCAGGGGCTTACTATAAAAATTTTCTTCCTTATGCACAATCCAAAACACTCTAAGAGCATAAGAGGGAGGGAAAATTACCCATCTTTTGATGTAGTCCAGGATATGGGTTGGCTTTCTGGGCTCCATGTGCACATTGCCAGCTCATGTTCAATTTTTGTCCATCCATATTCCCAAGTCCTTCTCCCCAGGGCTACTTTTAATCCAACAGTCCCCCAGTTTATACTGATACTTGGAATTATCTAAGACCTGGGTGCATGACCTTACAATTGATCTTGCTTCATGAGGTACACAAGGACCACTTCTCTGGACTGTAAGGTTGCCTTGGATGGCATCACGTCCCTCTAGTCTGGCAACTGCACCACTCTGCTCGGTGTTATGTACAGGCTTGCTGTGGATGCACTCATTCCCACTTTGTACTGCAATTGGTGAAGATACTAAACATTGGACCAGTGTGGACTCTTGAGAAGCACCATATTTTACTGCTTTCTACCTGGTCACTATTGACTGCAACTCTGGGTGTGACCATCTAACCACTTCCTTATCCATCTAACAATTCATCCTTCAAATCCATGACTCTAATTCAGTGGCAAGTATTTTGTGTGGGATCATGTTGAATGCCTTACTGAACTCTAGCTGTATTACTGGTCAGTAGTTCTCACTGCAAACGGCATGACAGTTTTCTAGGTTTCAGGCAATTAAATCCAGCTGATAGCCTATATGTTTGTTCAACGAATCTCAATTATTTTCCTCTTAGATGGAAGAATATTTCACTGTTTTTCAAATATTTGGCTTGCCATTGTAATAAGAAAAAAGGTAGTGGACTCATAATTGATTTTTTTATCTTAAATGCTAAGAAGTAAGCTGAAACTCAGAATAAAAGAGGTTTTGTTAGAACTGGTATGCAAACCTCCAAAGAACCTTAATGGATTTTTTTAATGTACTTTTACACTCTAAGGATGTGCTAAGGCCCCAGATTATATATCAGATTTTATTTTTCCCTCCATTCTACTTTTAATTTTAGAGTTATTCTAATACGCAACTCTCTTTCTTCTGCTTTATTTAATAACTACAAAAAGAAGTAATAGTGAGACTGTGTTTTTCACCCAAAGAAATAAAATAATTAATGTTAAAAAATGAAGGAATCCAAATTAATTGGAACTTGCAGCAAGTTCAGAAGCTTCAGCTTGTTTTCTAGTGAAACTATTATTATTTAATGTATTTATTTAATTTATTTATTTTTCAGTTATTTCACTGGAGGGTCCACAAGACTATATTCAACCATTCATGATCTATCTCATTACAGTTTTTATTTCAAAATTTTCAAGAAACTTAGTTTTGGGGTTTTTTTTTAATCGGAAAGGACTACAAACCAGTAGCATAACATAAATTTCTGTACATTAGCTTTCTATCACTGTTCTTCACATTGCTCTAACCTTGAGCTTTACAAGCTGAAGAGATGAGCTAAATGTGACTTGGGGCTGTGGGGGGAAAAAAAGAATAAATTGTCAGAAAATAGATAACTTGCTAAGTTATCCATTTCACTTAATCTTCCAAGTATATTCAATGTCACATTGCTTGAACTGGCAAAAATCAGAAATATAGTAACCACACATGCTTTACAGAGAGAAAATGAACCAAGAATGATGTACTAATTTTGGAAGAAGCTGTCAGTAAGTAAAAAAAAAAAAAAATAAATTGAAAATTAATTATTACTTTAGAAGTCTAACCTCTTTTAAGATAAAGAGATAAAAAAGTGATCTTTATGCAGGCAGACAACCCATAGGGTATTTAGAACATATTAAACCTATTAAAATATAAACAATCATGGAGAAGACAAACAGTCCAAACACACAAGTGCACAGATATCAGTTAAAAGTGAACACAGCTACTAGAGTTGCCGATCGGTACCTTTCAAAAATTTATGAAGGAATGATATATTCACAAACTGAATAACACAGGTTGCCTTCTCTCTCAACCTGTCTAAGCAAACTACACTGACTTTCTAGCCTTATGTTATTAAATATATTTATCTTCTCTCCTACAAAGCTTAAAGGAAAATTTTACTATGCTCTTATTCATCTCCTCTCAAAGGTCCATCCAGTAAGGATGAAAAATTAAAGAAATAATTTCTCAGAGACACAAAACAAATATAGATGCTTTGCAGAGGATAAAAATTTTTTATGGCTTCACCCTTCAGTAATAAACCACCTCAGGTTAATATGGGATACCTAAGTAGCAGTTCTTCTCACAGTCCAGGCTTTATTCTTTCAGCAAAGGATTCTCCATACCTGTAGAGATCAGGTGTAGTCTTTGATGCTTAAAAATGGAATCGTTTATTCTAATAATTTATGCAGGTTTAGAAGGTTGTGGAATTGTCTGAGCAACCCTGATGTGTTTGTATGCTATGATGCACTAAATGTACTCAGCAGAGAAACTGCCCCTCCTACTGCAACTTCAGAAGGGGGAAACCACAACCAAGTAAATAAAAAAATAAAAATAAACAAATTAAATAAATGCAAACTGTAAGTGTGGCATCAATTTGTTAAAAAACATGGTTATGAATATTTTTCTAAATTTTCTCTTGCTCCCTAGCCATCTTTTTTCACACAAGTTTTATAGTAATGACACTGTCCTACTTTTCCCCCCTCAACATTTTATTTCTTTTGTAGGTTTTTAGTCATATCCATATGATTAATGGCATGTCTATTTATAAGGTTAAACTAAAATTAAAAGAAACCTGAAAAAGAAGGTAAAATTAATCAGGAGTTGATAAACAGTAAAATCTCTCTCAAGGCAGTAGCTAAACGAGGAACATATAAGAGTTGAACTAGAAATTCCATGAAGCTGAGGATACTTTTTACAGAAAATGTTAGTATATGATGGCTCAAAAAGTTTTTTGTACTCTTCTAAAACTCATGATTTTAAATATACTTATAGTAAAAAATGTGCATATAAATATATACACACACGGAAGGGTGAAATTAAGGCTGGGGCTGCCCCAGCCATGCTGCTTCAGCTGCCTTCAGCTGACACACTGCAGGTGCTTCTGTGCTCTGGACTCCAAAGGGTGACGCCTCAAGAAAGTGTATTTAAGGGTGGGAGTAACACTGCACAAACAGTGAGGAGTAAGGAAAAAAGAGTGATAAAAGGAGCAGCTTTGCAGGCACCAAGGTCAGAGATGATCAGTGGGGAGGAGATGCTCCAGGTGTGATAGCAGAGATTCCCCTGCAATCTGTGGTGAAGTAGGTTGTCCCCTGTCTGTGGAAGTCCAAGGGAGAGCAGACATTCACCTGTAGCCCATGTTATATCTCACAATATAGTAAGTGGATGTGCCCTGGAGGAAATTGTGAACTCATGGAATGCCTTTGCTGGAGCAGACTCTTGTCAGGAACTGTGACTCAAACAGAGGAGTCCAAGCATGCAAAATGTTTTTTAAATCTAATAATGACCTGATGACTTGATGCTCTTGGTGAGTTAGATGGGTTTGTTTGCCATTTTCTTACAATTATTTTGTAAATTTTGCGGCCAATTTATGAATTTCTCCCTTATTTAATCTTGAAACCATATAATAAAAAACCCCACAAAGCATATATGAACGACAAGTAGATGCCTGACACTCACATTTTTTCCTAATACTTTTCAGATTGGAGAACAAAATGGTATGAAATATTAGTGCATAACACACTTATTCATAACAACTCCAAATATATTTCTTAAAGAAATAGTTTCTAGTTTAGAAAATAATTAAGAAGAAATGGGAAAAAGAAGTAAAAAAGTATTTTAAATGTTGAAGGAAATGAGTATATAATCACCAAGCAGATAAAACCATTTTGTATACCTTAATTCAAAAAATAAAAATAAAAATAAAAACACAGGAGAAATAAAATTGGATGAAAGAAGAATATTTTATCCCAATTTGGTCTTAATATTTGTTCTACCAAAACCTGCATTAAAATATAAAACAAAATCCTGTGAGTCATTTACACTCAGAATAATATAGAATAATACAGCTTCTTGTATGAGCTGAGATAATAGCATTCTCATCTTGCCCTATGAAAGCTGAATGTCATGAATTCCTGGTTTGAAACATAATTTAATAAAGGTCACTTACCAAGGTAGAAAACAGGGGAGATAAGAAAAAACCCTGCATAGCACATCTGTTTAGAATGAACTGATCTGACACAGTTATTAATTATCACAGATGCCTTGGGGTTGGAATAAAGCTGTCAACTCAGAAGCAAAATGTTTTCCCAAAGTCAGAGTCTCAAAAAAAAAAAAAAAGGCAATAAACCCAGAAATGTTCAATCTATTCTATAGAATATCTTTCCACAAGCAGTGACAATACTAAGGTGAAAGACCAAAATGTGTTAGCAAAGTCTTAATCAAATGGAAGATTTTGATCTGAGATAAAATATGTTTGATTCAGACGAAATAGTGTTGTGTTAGATTTATAAAGGCAATGAAATGAAATATAGGCTACTATTTTAGTACACATTAAAGAAATCAATTAATTTAGGACATGGGACTTCAGCAGCTTTAGCACACACAGTGGTTCAGTTAAGCTATACCTATAGTACTTGCTCAAGTATTATCACTCCTCATTTCAAATGACATGGACTGTTATGAGATCAAGATAAAATGTTTGACAGAGACAGGCCATAGTGATCAGTTAGTTATTATTATTATTATTATTATTATTATTATTACTGAGTATATAAACTAAAAAAATATATTAATATAGCTGTTTTTATTTAGTAATAAAAAACATTTAACATGTAGGTATCTTGTTGATTCTTAATGACAAAGACATAGATTAACAAAGTTGCCCTTACATTGATTTAGTGCTGGTATTTAAAAGAAGAAAATATTCTGAATCCGTATGTCTGAGAATTTTACCTAAAAATATATTTAGACTGACCTCATATGTCCACTTTTAGCCATGGACTTTCTTAAACCCTGACGCCAAACTTTGTATCATAGTTTATGTTTAAGTACATAAACTCTGTTTACCTCTAAAATAGGCAGGTCACACCCAGCTCTTGGAATGGTCCTCAACATATATTGTCCTCCAGACAACTTATTGAAATAAATAGTGCCAGCTGATATGAGCCACAGATAATATGTCTGGAGTCAGGCTAACAGTTAAGTGATGTGGGCCAGTGCTTCAGCTCATGGTCTGGCATTTTGTGGGGTGTGTGGCTCATTGTAGTTTGCTTTTAAATGAGATAGGTGTGCAATATCCAAAGCTTACTGTATACAATATGAATCATTTGGCTCAGATCAGGCAGTTTTTGAAAACTGATGCTGCAGTTAAGTTCTGTTTAGAAAGTACATGTTTAGAAAGTATTAGCTGTGCAGATTCATAGCAGAATGCTACCAGAAGGATGCGTTCCTTCACACAACAGCTTGTCAAAAACATACTGTTGATAACAAAATGATTGGAGGTTCAAAAAGGGACAAAGCAAACCCATGGAAGAAAAAAAACAAATCACAAAAGGCTTTACCATCTATTGTGCAAAAAGTGCTAAGCTACATACTGATGGGAACTATCCCTATCCATTTTCCTGTTGTCTTCCCCTGTGCAAATGATTAATGCTGGAGAAAGGTTACCAGGCTAAACAAGTATTTTGTTGACCTCATATTGCCATTCTAGCATTAATATTTACCTCCTGACTTTCAAAACTATGCATTTTCACTTACATCCGATCCTAAAATTTTCTGCTGCCTGAAACTTAACACAGTAACTATCATTTTGTGCGACTTTCTTTGCATGTAAGACCTTAGAAAAAAGAAGCATTTTGGATTAAAGAAGTATAAATTATGAAATAAAATCTGATTAACTTTGCAAAGATAAAATGCAAAAAATGTTACTGTGAATAATAATTGATGACATAATTCAAAACACCATTTACATTAACAGAATAAAACCATGTTCTGGTCTTCCAAACAAATAAATACCTAAGAAAATATGCAACGCTACTGTTGATTTGGTTGTTATTATTATAATTACAGTAGTTTCACAAATACAAGCCGCACGGAGTATAAGCCGCACTTCTGGTGCCTCGACAATGTTGCTGTCTTTGTAAATAGATAAGCCGCACCCCGAATATTAGCCGCACTTTCGTTCGTAGCGAGAATCCGTGCGCAGCTTTCACAAATTGGCCAATTAGTAACAGGATCGCGGCATAGCGGGGTTTACTGGCTCGGGGCGGGGCCAGGAAGGCTCGGCCCGCTCATGGCTGCCGACGGGGCCGGCCGGGTGGTGCTGCAGCCGCCGCCGGGCTCGCTGGCCCCCCTCTCCCGTCAGCACCGCCCCACTGCTGCGTTTACTCGCCCTGCCGGCGGGCCGGCCGCCGCCGCTGCCAGGCACGCTGGCCGCCCCGCTGCTGCGTTTACTCGCCCTGCCGGCGAGCCGGCCGCCCCGCGCCATGTTTGCTCGCCCGGCCGGCAGGGCTGCCGCCGCTGCCAGGCTCTGCCGGTGGGGCGGCCGCCGTCAGGCTCGCCGGTCGCCCCCTCCCGTCTGCACCGCCGCCGTGTTTGCTCACCCTGGCCGGCACTGCAGGCCCCCGCACCGCCGGGCTCCCCCACGCTGCTGGCCCCGAATCTTCTGGGCTTCCCCCGCTGCCAGGCAGCCCCACCCGCCCGGCTTCCTGCTTCTGCCATGCTCCCCTGCACTGCTAGCCCCAGTTCTCCCGGGCTCCCCCGCCCTGCTGGCCCGGGCTCTGCCGCCCCCCCTGTCCCGCCCTGCTGGCTCAGGCTCAGCCGCCCGCCCCCCACCCTGCTGGCCCCGCCTCTGCCAGGCTTTCCCACCTCAGCCGGAGCCGGCCGGGTTCCAGCTTGGCTTGGGGCTGCCGCGGGCTCTCACTTCCGTGTTGGCAGCTTTTAGAATATTGTTCATGTATTAGCCGCCCTCGAATATTAGCCGCACTTCCGGGTTTCCACCAAACTTTTGGTCAAATTGTATTTGTATTCGTGAAATTACTGTATTATAGTAATTTAATAGGCTTGTTTACCAAAGGTCTAAAGCCATTCTAAAATTAAAGGTTTGGTCACCGTATGTGATAGGATGCATTTGCAAATGTAATTTAATCATCTTGTCATCATTTTTTAGGCAGTTCTTTTCTTCATCAAGACTAGCTGACTAGTTCAAACATAAAGTTATTTAGTCAATACAATTTTAGTAGTGGTTTTATAAGTAATTCCATTAAAATTGCATTTGTCACCTCAACTGGTTGTGAAGAGATAGTCTTCTTGCCTCTTGTGATCAAACTAGAGACGATAATTCAAAGGTTTTTTTAGAAATAGTGACAGTATGGGAATTTTTGCCTGCTTTTATGCATATTAAAACTACTGCCAAAACCTCCAAACTACATAAACATGACTTTCCATGTCATGTTGGAGTATTAAAATTTCTTGCCTTTTCATTTTGATTTGGTTTCTCTTTTGAATTTAGAAGTCATGGAATCATATGAAAGGACATAAATAAAGGCATAAGATGAAGCATACTTATTTTGAAGTTCAGTTATGGCATTCTAAGAATAAATTTATAATCCCATTTTGCATTACTGGCTTATTATCAATAGAAATAGTTCTCATTCTTCATTGTTTTTTTCAATTGGTTGTTTTTCTCTGTTCTGTGGGGTTTTTTTGGGTTTTTTTTTTTTGTTTTTGTTTTTTTTAAGGAAAAAGGTTCTATTTTCACCATTATAGCATTTATAATCTAGTAGTCTAGCAGGTGTTTCTGCATATGCATTTTTGTGATACATGGATTAGTTTTTTACCTGTTAAGAGGCTCCAGCAGAATCTGAGGCACGATGTCTCCAAAAGAATGGACACAATATACTCTCAATAGAAGTGGAAGCACATTTCATTACGCTGTAAGTAGAAGTGGAAAACTGTTTATGCTTCCTTTTCTTTAGGTCATTAGAAAAACTCAGCCTAGAGGTTAAATCTGGAAAGCAATTTTTTTCGCAAAAGTCCTTTGTTGATGACAGCTAGAGTCACAACTGTGGGATAAGGGTATCTCTTCTTTGATAAAGAGAAGTCATGTACAAGACAAAAGCATATGTTCATAATGTCAACATTTGAACAGAAACGTAGCAGTTTTAAACACCCTTCTTTATTCTTAAATATTATTACCCACATTCCCTCTTCTAAACTGCAAAACTTAACTCCTTTGATGGCACAGCCCCACCTCTAAAAGTGGAGAAGTCTGTGAAGTGACAATAGCAAGATTTAAGTTCTTTTGATCCAACAAACTTCAGGCATAAAGTGAAACACCACTGAAATGTTCCAGCTGCAATGGTGGTGCTTTCAAAGCTTTTTCTTTTCCTCCTGGGGCACATTGCCAATTCTTTTTTCCTTTTTGCAAGCTGTTGGAAAGTCATGCAAGCATACAGTGTATTATATTTACTACAAGGTAACATTTAAGCAGTTGAAACTCTTTGAACAGCAAGTTCCATTGTATTTATCACAATTAATTAAAGGCAAAGAACAGAGGGGAAATGTGTAACCTTCATCTGGTTCAAACGGAGTAGAGTGATGTTTTAAAGATTTTCTTACTGTTCTGAAACCCAGATCACAGATAATTCAGAGAGAATTAAGGCCCTTAATAACAAATGAGAGATTTTGAAGCTGTTTCAGCTACCTGTCAAACCCTGGCTCCCCTCCCCAACCTTTTTCCTCATAATGCTTAGCACTTTTCATCTTCAAAGTACTTCAAAACACATTAACTAATTAATCCTTTGAGCATCCCTAAAAGATTAGTAGAAAACGATGTGATCTCTGACAGCCATGCAGGAGCCTTGAGCAAGGCAATGAACCCTGCATCCAATCAGGATTATTGTCAAGGTCTCCTGAAGTCCACAGCACCCTGAATATATATTCTGTTGAAAACTTTGAGAAAATTTTGCAGTATTTTAAGATTAAAAGCAATGTTTTAAAAGGATAGGTGGAATTGAAGGACAATGTTCAAATATACAATCTGGAAAAAAACATCTTACTCCTTGACAGTATTTCTTAAATGCCATAATGAAATCTATGTACTCGTATAGTAGTATCTTTAAATGTCTGTAACTATCTTTCTTGAAAAAAAACAAACAATAATTTTAACTTCTGCATAAGCCCTCCTGTTTGCATTTGCAAAAGCAAATTAAAATGGGATGAGACTACAGGATTCAACACTGGCATACACTTCTCTAACTACTAAAATCTTTGTGCAGTGTTTGCTGGTACTTTTTCCTCAAGCAAATTTAAATTCCCACAAAAAAAAAAAACCAAAAAAAACACCCCAAAAAACCACCCAGCTTTGTTAACAGCAATTCTATTGCAATACAATCATTATATTCTGAGAAGTAAGAGAGTCTATACCTTGTAGGAAAAAGCATTTCTATGCTGCCAGTACTAGAGAATGAGCCCTGATCCAATTTAGTTATAAAGATGGATGTAGTCATAATTTGCAAAAGCATAGCATTGCCATAGAAATGGCAAAGATTTTGAATTCCTGATGCTTAGAATATTCTCAATGTACTTCAAGATAGTTGCTTCATAAGAGGCTGTCATAGCTGAGTGGCAATTCACATTATGATAGCCTGACCTCTTGGTTTTGTGGTAGTGAGTATCCCTACAAGATCTTATTTTATTTTACAGAAACTTCAATAGAAGGAAAGGACATTAGTAATTTCCCAGAATAATCAATAAACTCAGAGTCTCTGTGTCTCTGTTCACAGACAACTTGTAAAGTACGTGAGCTTTAAACAAATCCAAGTTAAAATTCCCAGGTCTCTCATGAGTGTTCTGCCTTTAAAATATCACCCTTTTCCTTTTTGGAATAATTTTGGCAATAATGAGCCTTGAACATGTCTTGCAGAGCAAATTTGTTGAATTTTGTTCTGCAAGGATTGTTTTTCAAAAGTGAATTTGAGGAAGGAATAAAGAAACTTTTCTTGAAGTGTCATTTTTTGGGGAGTTTGTAATTCCCAGAGAATGGCAGGAGCTTGGACTTCCCTTTGTGCTCGGTATTTCCTGTTGGTTTTCTCCAAAACTCTCTCAAAAAGTTAACTCACCCCTCTGAAATTCCTAGCTCTTGTCTTGGATATTGAGCTTGGTGCCAAGGGATAAGATCTAAAATGTAAAATTGTGTAGCTTGATGACTGTTGCTTGGCCCTCGCACAACTTCACACGTGTGCAGCTCAACTAATGCTAATGCTTATTATGCTTCAGTTTCTTCAAGAGATTAGAAATTGCTAAACAGGGTACTCCCTCAGACTGCCATGGCTGTGAATACAAGGTGAAGAAATACAAATTCAGAATGCAAAATATCCTATATGTTTACACATATACTTTTCTCACATTATTTTCACTTTTCTTCCTGTCAAGGTATAATGCCTTATTTATTTGGTATAAAATATTCACTAAATGGTTTTACATTAACGTTGTTACCTTAATTCCTAACAAAAAAAAAAATCGTACTGTCCTATTACACCTCATCTTTTTTTTTTTTTTTTTTACAGCAGTGGTGGTCAGACACTGGAACAAGTTTTCTGGAGAGGTTGTAGAATTTTGACCATTAAGGATGTTCAAAACCCAGCTGAACAACGCTCTGGCCAACCTGCTCCACCTGACCTACTTTCTGTAAGATTACAATATTTCCAGAGATGCTTTTCAACCTCAGCTATTCTGTAATTTTATTTACAACTTAGAATTCAAATTGGATACATTCTGAAAAAAGGAGAACCAAGGTCTCTAGCATATAGTTTCAAAAATCCTGGTTCTAAAGTTTGGAGCTGTTTTTTTAAAGATACACATTTTTGGTCAAGTATGTCTACTTTCAAAGAAGATAAATCCTATTGACTGCAAATTTAGTTCTTCACTGAGTATAATGAAAATTTAGACCAGAAGCACACACATAGAAATCTAAATTGTTATCTGAAAACCTGGATACTTAATCTGGAGTGGAGTTACATATAAAATTGAATTAACCTTATTTTCTGGAACCACTATAACTACATCTACTGCATGAGATCATAAATATTACTTTTAGGGACAAAAAGTTTTTGTTTCAATTATTTTTGCTGTGCATCTAGGTTAATGAAGCTGTACTCTGTACCCTACTGGTTAAAATAAATTTAAGCTATATTTCAGAATTCCATTTCTGAGTTTCCACTGCTGGCCTACAAAATTTCACAATTTTGCAGCACAACAGGAGTTATTGTTTAACTGATAACCAACGATTTTTACTGAAGATTTCTCAAAAGTAAAAAAAAACCCAATAATTTTACCTGTCTCTATGGTAGACTGCTTGAATAAAATGGAATTACAAGAGAAAAGTTTGTCAACTTTGTTAACATTTATACTCTTATGCAGAGTACAGTGTTGCAACAAGATTACTAGATTATATTATCTTCTTAATTATACATAATATTTCTGTTTTTTTCAATAAGGCTCTTTCACTTTGCCTCCTCACTCTTATCCTTTTTTTTTTTTTATAAAGGCACTATGTTTTTGATTACTAGGAAAATCCTGTTTCATTTCAAATTGAGATAATATTTTAGGGTTTGTTAATTTTTTTAATGGAACAATTGCCCAGATCAGTCCCCAAAAGTATTATACCAAAACTGAACAAAAGCCAGAAATACAATTAAAACTATGCTGTGGCATAAATTTTAGCTATAACCCTTTATCTTTTGTTAAAATTAGATTTAGGCTAATATAAAATTTGAAAGATTTTAAATCCTTTTTTAATTTTTTTTTAATCGGTTGGTTTTTTGAAATACTCCAATTGGCATATAAATTTAATAGGTAGATGTCCATCAGTTCAAACACTGAGTTAGAATCCAAGATACTCAACTGCTGAATAATAAGATTACAGAAGTATAAGAGCTTCTAGATAAATCTGAAAATTCCTTTCATCCTCTTGATATAAATCTAATGGATTTGGTTCGGACACGAAGGATGATATTTCTAATCTTTATAGCAAATTAATTCACTAGGGGAAAGTGAGAGACAGAAAACTGCCAGTGGTCATGACTTCCTACTTGAGCCTGCCATTTGACATCTTGTTTTATTTCTTAATAAAAAGAAAAATTTTTCTCAGTTTGTGATTATTTTCCCTCCAGGGAAACATTTGACTTTTCCATTTGATTAATAAAGAAAATACCAAAATGAATACTAACTATGCTCATCTTCTACTGACTGAATAAAAATAATTTCTATACTGTCATTTATTCCTACTCTACCTTTTTTGTTGTTGTTGGGTTTTTTGTTCGTTTTGTTTTGTTTTGTTTTTTAACTATAGTACTCTATCTTTCCAAGGCTCATTCTGTGCACTTGTTGGCATGTACACATGGGTGTGTTTTAAAAACATCCATATATCACAGATTTCTGGGCATATCAAAATGGATTGAGAAGTAGAAGGACAACCAAGAGCAATAAAGACTAATCGGCAAATCTTATTTTATTGCCATCCATGAGACCAGAAGTGACATATTTGAGGATGCTGGAAAGACTCCTGGTTTGTGAAATATTACATTGACTGTAAATCTGAAAAAAAAAAAAAAAAAAAAAAAAAGTCTAACATATGTAAAAGATTTTGAGATATGGTTCTCTTCAGAAAGAGAAAGAAAAAGAAACCAGAAAATTACAGATCAGTCAGCCATGGCTCAGTGTCTGAAAAGATGATGGCCATATTTTAGAAACTTTTTGCAGACTCCTGAAGGAAATGTGCATGTGAAAATCAATTCAGTCTTTAGGGTAGTCCTGGTTCAGTCAGGAGGTAAAACTGGATGATGTCCTCCAGACAAAATTTCTATTGCTCTATGACTCCAGGTTTACTTCTCTTCAACTCATAAATAAGTTTATTAACTCAAGCAGGCTAAGACAACTCATTCTAAAATGCTGAACATAAGGTGATCCCTGTATTGGGTTATAAACTTTGATTTCAGCATATAATTCTATAGCATTTATGAAAACATAAAGTAAATGTATTGATAAACGTATTCTCAGAACTTCTACCAAAATCAAAAAGTCCTGACCTGCAAAAATTATATATCTAAATCTGCCTCTAGATACGCAGATCTAGATCTAATCAGAGATAGAGACAAATCTATCGAGGTGAATGTATTCAAAAAGACCATTTACTCCATTGTTTCCTCTAATATTTCTTTTATCTTTGCAATTGAAAACTCTGTTATGCCAGGTAACACATAGTGTACTATGGCTCTTATTTGGCTAGGCCTGTATGAGAATACAGCATGCAGATTGGACTGAGATTACTAGAGGAGCAGAGTTTGAGCTGTGTTTTTAGAAATTCAAGTATTGCAACACTCAGCTATTAGGTATGCATGATATTATGATATGTCAGATTGAATGCTTGACTTGTGGTTTTTCAAGTATTGCAGTGTTGTAACCCAATACCTTACTGTTTTGGGGATGGTATGTCCCTTTAGCCCCGTGACCCCTGCAGGACCGGTGGACTGGTCCCTGCGGTGGGATTGGCCTGAGGCCGGGGCTGACCCCTCCCCTTTCCTGACCCTTAAAAAACCTGTGTCCCAGTTTGGAACTTCCTCTTTTTATCCTGCTCTCCCGCTCTCACCACATGGAAGCCTAAGAATAAAGCAGAATACCAACCCTGGGAGAAAGAGCCTCTAATATCCTTCTGTTCTACATGAAACAGCATCCAAGGCCAGCTCTGCAGGTAATTGGGGAGCAGGCAGGCCCATTAGGGTGCAGTTTCAGTTGGCGCTCGGAACGTGGTGCTTTTTAAATTAAAACCCACGTGAGAGGCTGTGACCCTTGAAGGGTTAGGAAGCCGACGGGAAACCCAACTACCCTGCGGGCGAAACTTGCTTTCTAGCAGGTCTAGCTTACAGGGGGGGAATCTACAACTCATCCAGCCCAAGGGTGAGCAGATTTCGGAACAGATTACAAAGTACAGTTTTTCAGCTCCTCGGTACTTCGCAGAGAGTGGTAAGTATAAATTTTCCTCTGTGGGGAGGGGGATTTTGAGGTGCTTTCTCTGTAACATCGAGATGCGGGGTGCTGGGCTGCACAGCGTCCTCCCTGGGGGTTTGGAGCTGTATGCAGCCAGAGACGCTGGTGGGGGTAGCAAGGCCACCTTGAAACAGTTTCTGCCGTGTGTACAGTATCACGCCAGACAGCTGATTTCAAAGAGAGGTGCGCTTTTGCTGCAGCCTGTGATTCTCTGTGGGGGGAGGTGCCAGTTTGCCGGCAACTAGCAGCCTTCTCTTACTGTGTTTTAACTGTGCTTTGTAGTGAGATATTAGAGTAAATTGCTGTGGAAATATGAGCTCCCAGCATTCTAATTTGAAAAAGAGCGTGGCTTCACAAATTAGAGAACTTTTAAAGATTGCAAATGTGAATATTACTAACAGAAAACTAGAATGCTTTGCTAAGTGGCTGTCTGTAGAAAGATCTGATCTTAATTTGGAAGATATGAATTCGGTTTTATTTTGGAATGAAATTGGAGATTTATTAACTTTAAAAGTCGAAAATGGAGATAAAAAAGCCTCAATGTTCATCCCAATATTTTTGCAAATTAGAAAACTTTTACTTCAAACAGAAAATAACAGGCAGCCACAGCAAACTGCTTCAGAGACAACCAGTTCTTGTATCTGTCCCTCTGCATGTGTTATCCCCTCTTCACCTAAGAAATTTGACTCCTCTGTCTCTCTAACTCATGCTGACAGCCACGTGTCTTTTACTACTGAGGCTGAAAGCAGACCCCAACATGGCTCCAGCCACATGGCTCTCAACTCTTCTTCTTCCCATAATACTCCTTCTCCCCTGCTGACACCCTTAAACCCCTCCCCAAAATTATCCTGGCCCCTGGGTATTCAGGGCAATTCTCACTCTATTCAGGTTTTGCCATCCCTTCCCCCAAGCTATCAAGCTAGCACAGATGGGGGTGGGGGTGGGTGTGGGAATACTGGTTCTACAGGTTCTATGGGACCTCCCTCTGAGATAAGGCCCTCGGCTCCGCCCATTCCTCAGGACACTGTCTCTGCAAAGGGACAGAATACACAGATAACACAGCCCAGAGCAGGGGGAGGAGTAGTGCCTATCCCTAAAACCCTATATCTGGAAACTCAGATTCCGTCTGTGGCTCCTGTCATTTATATGGGTAAGAGAAATGGCAGGAGAACATATCAGCCACTACCATACCAAGATAAAAAGGAAATTTGTAAGATTCAAAGAGAATTTGGCAGACACAGTGAAATGTTTAAAGGATTTTTAAGAGCAACATTTAGTTCTCATGAGATGGTACCTAATGATATTAAGGATTTATTCAGATGTTTGTTAGCCCCTTCTGAATTTGATTTATGGGAAAGCATTTGGAAAAGATCTTTAAGAGTACTTTTGCAGGAACTACAACAAAGCCCAAAAAGTGCAAAAGATGAGGATAATAATGATATTACACAGGAACACCTAACAGGAGAGGGACAATTTGAGAACCCTGATAAACAGGCACGTTTATTAACTAAATTTGTTTTGGATAAGATCTCTCTAGCAGCAGAAAAAGCTTTCCATCAATTACCTACTGCTGAAGTTACAGGTAGTTATGTTAATATTAAACAGTTTCCTTCAGAAAGTTTCTTGCAGTTCCTGGATCGCCTCCGTGCACAGGTGGAGAGACAAGTCTCGGACCCAAAGGTGCAGGCAGAGCTATTAAAGGAGATGGCTCAGAAAAATGCTAATGAATCATGTCGCAGGGTCATACTTAGTCTTCCCCTCGACCCACCACCTAGCTTAGCACAGATGATAGAAGCCTGCACCAGAAAAGCAGAACTGTTCAGTGCACCAGAGAGAAATCCAGGACCAGCACAATCAAGATCTGCAGCAGCTATGACACCAGGACCAAGGAAGCAACCGGTACCTCCACAGCAGCTGCAACACATCACCTGCTTCCAGTGCAAGAAAACAGGACACTATGCAAGGGACTGCCCACACAGCCAGAAACAGAAGAAGACCAACAAAAAAAAAAACTAGGTGTACAGCGCGTACCCGCCATAAATACCATAACGCGCAAAGATATAAATACTGCGGGTTCCACACGGGAAAAAACCTCTCTCTTTAAAACTAAGGGGGAGGACGGGACAAATGGTGTGGGGGCTAATGATAGCATTAATGTTAAATATTCAATTGGCAAGGGTTGGACGCCTTTTGGTCGTCTCAATCTTAAGACCACTAAAGATGTTTATTTTATGTCAACAGAGTGGACAGCAATTACAGTGGATCTGTCTAGCACTTCACTGGACCTGACATTGTTGCATTTGGAACTGCGCTGTGAGTATTTAGTTATGGGGGACACAGCACACACACCCTTGGAGATGGAATTACTTCCATTATCCAAGAAGGAAAATGTCTCAGGTTTCGTTCTCTTAGCACACTGCTCACAACCACCTTATTACCTGAACGAGGGGCAAATCCTCGCCCAGGCCATTCCTGTTCCAAAGGAAATCACAGCAGAAGGAAAATCACCTGAAGTCTATTGGGCAGAGGTGGTGGGGGAGGAAAAACCCTCTGTGGCATGCAATCTGACCCATGGTTCAGACCATCTCCATGTGGAGGGGGTGCTGGACACAGGGGCAGATGTGACGATCATACCCGAAAGGATGTGGCCGTCACAATGGGAATTGCAACCCGTGGCAGGCAAAATCCAAGGTATAGGGGGAATCAAATTGGCAAAAATATCAAAAAGCATCGTGCAAATTGAGGGGCCGGATGGAAAAATAGCTAGTGTCCGTCCATTTGTTACAGACTATAAGTGCCCCCTGTGGGGAAGAGATACCATGTCCCAGTGGGGAATGAAAATGGTAATCCCCAAAAGTCCTCAGGATTTTTAAAGGCGGCCACTGAGGAGCGCCCTGCCCACAAATTGACATGGTTAGATGATTCTCCAATCTGGACAGCTCAGTGGTCGATGAGTAAAGAAAAACTTAAGGCGCTGGAGGAGCTTGTAGCAGAACAATTGGCAAAAGGACACATAGAAGAAACTACAAGTCCTTGGAATTCCCCGGTATTTGTAATTAAGAAACCGGAAGGACAAATGGAGATTGTTACATGATCTCCGGGAAATAAACAAAATTATAGCAGACATGGGATCACTTCAACCAGGGATGCCCTCTCCAACGATGCTCCCTCAAAATTGGAAATTGGCAGTTTTAGATATTAAGGACTGTTTCTTTCAAATCCCTTTACACCCAGCAGATGCTCCACGGTTTGCCTTCTCTGTTCCTTCCATCAACAGAGAAGCCCCAATGAAGCGCTACCACTGGAAAGTGCTCCCTCAAGGGATGAAGTGTAGTCCTTTCATATGCCAGTGGTATGTGGCCTCATTGCTGTCCCCAGTGCGTGCTCAGAGAAAGGAAACTATCACCCTACATTATGTAGATGACTTGCTTGTGTGTGCCCCCGATGACTCTATACTCCAACACACGCTTGACCTAGTGGTTAAGGTTTTAACCTCTGCTGGATTTCAATTGCAGGAGGATAAAGTCCAAAGGATGCCACCTTGGAAGTACCTGGGCCTGGAAATCACTGCAAGGACCATTGTTCCTCAGAAATTGGACATTAATTGTAACCCAAAGACCTTAGCAGATCTCCATTCCTTGTGTGGGTCTTTGAATTGGGTTAGGCCCTGGCTAGGCCTCACAAATGAGGACCTAGAGCCCCTTTTCAATTTATTGAAGGGGGAGAGAGAGCTGATTTCTCCCAGGGAACTGACCCCAGAGGCAAAAGCTGCAATCGAAAAGGTACAGAAAGCTCTAGCAGAGAGGCAGGCTCATCCCTACAAGCCTGAACTGCCTTTCAAATTCATAATTCTGGGAAAACTACCACACTTACACGGTTTGATATTCCAGTGGATCGAGGGGCAGAGAGATTCGCTCTTAATCATAGAGTGGGTCTTCCTCTCCCACCAAAGATCCAAAACCATCACTAAGCCACAAGAACTCATAGCTCAGCTGATTCGTAAGGCAAGGATGAGACTGTATGAGCTGGCAGGTTGTGACTTCACATGTATTCACCTTCCAGTCAAACTCTCTGAGGAGGGAAGGAACTCTCCTGAGAGGCTGACAAAGGAGATGTTCGAGCACTTGCTCCAGAGCAATGCCAGTCTCCAGTTGTCTCTGGACAGCTACAGTGGACAAATATCAGTCCATGCCCCGTCTCACAAGCTGTTCAATGAGGAATTCCACCTCATTCCTCGTGAGAAGAGGAGTCGGAGACCACTCAAAGCTCTCACAGTGTTCACAGACGCTTCTGGGGCTTCCCACAAGTCGGTGATGACTTGGAGAAATCCTCAGACTCAGCATTGGGAAGCTGATGTTGAGTTTGTGGAGGGTTCGCCTCAGGTAGCTGAACTGGCTGCAGTGGTAAGAGCTTTTGAGAAGTTCTCAGAGCCAATCAACTTGCTAACAGACTCAGCTTATGTAGCGGGAGTAGTGTCCAGGGCGGAGCCGGCAGTGCTCAAAGAGGTCAACAGTGAGCAGCTTTTCAGGTTGCTGTCAAAACTAATCTATCTGATTTCTCATAGAGAACATCCGTTCTATGTGATGCATGTGAGGTCACACACCTATTTGCCAGGTGAGATCGCAGAAGGGAATCGTCAGGCAGACTCCCTTGCCACCCCAGCAGAACACGCACGCCTCCCAGACATCTTCCAACAGGCAAAGCTGAGCCACCAGCAATACCATCAGAATGTGCCAGGTCTGATCCGTCAGTTCAAGCTAGCACGGAGTCAGGCTCGAGCCATTGTGGCCACCTGTCCCAGCTACCAGCTCCAGGCCATGCCATCGCTAGGTGCAGGGGTTAACCCCCGAGGCCTTGGCAGCTGTGAGGTGTGGCAGACAGACATCACACACATTCCCACTTTTGGTTGCCTCAAATATGTTCATGTAAGCATTGACACATATTCAGGTGCGGTTTATGCCTCTGCCCACGCAGGAGAAAGAGCTGTGCATGCCAAACAACACCTAGTGCAAGCTTTTTCAGTATTGGGGATCCCTAAGGAAATCAAAACAGATAATGGCCCAGCGTATGCGTCCAAGGAGTTCCTGGAATTTGTCCAGCAGTGGGGAGTGGAACATAAGACAGGCATCCCCCACTCCCCCACAGGCCAAGCTGTGATTGAGCGTGCACATCAGACGCTCAAGCATGTTCTGGCTAGACAGAGCAATTCAACTGTGTGGATGTCTCCACAGCAGAAGCTGTGCAAAGCCCTGTTCACTATCAATTTCTTGAACTGTTCATTTGAAAACATGAATCCTCCTGTGGTTCGTCATTTTAACAGTGGCAAACAGTTCAAGCTGTCTGAGCATCCACCAGTTTTGATTAGGGATCCAGAAACCTGGGAAACCAAAGGTCCCTATGAGCTTGTTACCTGGGGACGTGGTTATGCATGCGTATCCACTCCCTCAGGCCCTCGGTGGATTCCCCAGAAATGGGTGAAGCCTTATGTCCCTAAACAGCCAGCTCCAGCTGAGGAGGAAGAGAAGCAAGTCGCAGTTGCTTCGAAAAGACGCCACCGGAGAGGAGAGAGAACTGACACAGAAGACAACCTTCCGGCAGACTCAGAGACTTTTAACATGTTTTAAAATGTTTGTTTTCCTTTTAACAACCTAATACCTTTCTCTCTTCTTTTAAACAAAAAAAAGGGTGAGATGTTGTAACCCAATACCCTACTGTTTTGGGGATGGTATGTCCCTTTAGCCCTGTGACCCCTGCAGGACCGGTGGACTGGCCCCTGCGGTGGGATTGGCCTGAGGCCGGGGCTGACCCCTCCCCTTTCCTGACCCTTAAAAACCTGTGCCCCGGTTTGGAACTTCCTCTTTTTATCCTGCTCTCCCGCTCTCACCACATGGAAGCCTAAGAATAAAGCAGAATACCAACCCTGGGAGAAAGAGCCTCTAATATCCTTCTGTTCTACATGAAACAGCATCCAAGGCCAGCTCTGCAGGTAATTGGGGAGCAGGCGAGGCCCTAGGGTGCAGTTTCATTGCAGGTTTAATGTTCCTCAACTAATATCTGTGGCAGGACATAATGTCTTTGTTGTCTAGAAAGACTCCACATTTTTAAGTGCCTTCCCTTTTACTTTACTGTAATAACAGAAACAATACGCAGAATCGTTTGACATTTTAATGACCACTGGTTTAGGCCAGTGGGACTTGAGAATTATGTCGAATCAGACGTCTGGGGCTGTGAATGCTAGTCCCATATTCATATCCAGGCAGCCAGTAGAATTGTTCAACCCAGTGGTTCACAGGAGTCATTTGTATAGATCTCTCTTATGGAGGGTGCTAACTCCAGCTAAATCTGTGAAAGAGATCTGAAATTTGATTTATTCCTCTTTTCTGGCATTTCAAATATGTAATATTGAATAATTAAATATATTTGTATTTTTTAAATTTAAGAAAAGTTTAATTACAGCACTTTCTACCTAGAAAGCTGAGAAATGGTCAGAATAACAAAGTTAAATCTTGGGTGTTTAAAATTCTGAAACTGATTGATCTTTGAGATATTCTAAACCTAGTGCTTATGAAAGCATCCAGTGGAATTTGCACTCAGCAGGTATAAACTAGCCATCTGCAGTAGTTATTATGAATTACACCAGCTATGATTTTTTCTCCATATTTTCAATTTGGTGTACAACTAAACACACATCTGCTGGAAAAGTAAGTTGTAATATCCCTGTACTCAAACACACTGAGCAGGCCTTCCCAAGAAAAGTGCAAGACTCATAGAGCTGATCAAGCCTTTCCATTTCCTGCATATCCAGCTCATACAGACCAGCTGAGGGATTATTTCTGCTTTCTAAATTTTTGCAACACACAGTCTGTAAGGAAGTTTGTGTCTGACAAAACCCAGGAATCTTAGAAATAGAGGAGCTGGGGTACTCTACTTTGGCAAGGGTGACCTGATCAGACAGAACAATCCCTACTCCTTGCACCTCATTATTTTGTTCTATGCATCTCCTACTGTTCAGTCCCATTCTCTCAGAACTGATATCATCAGGTGTGCTTGCCATCACTGTGTCAGTGTGCCACTCAGGAAGCAGTCATCTGAAAAACTGCATTAAAACATTAAAAAGTATAGTAACTAGATTAAAAAAAAAAAAAAAAATCTTACCTCGCTTTTAAATGCTTTACCTCTGAAGATCAAAATGTGAGTTCCAGCTCTGCCTTCAATCCCTTTCCACACAAAATGCTGAGGCCATAGTGTATTTAGCATTTTCAAATTCCAAGTACAGTTAAAGAAAAATCTTTTCAAGTGTAAGCCTGCTGACGGCTCTGCTCAAAGATATACAATAACTAGTACTCTGGAGATTATAAATTAACATAAGAGGCACTTGGACAACTAGCTACAATTATATATAGTGATAATTTTAAAAGTTAAACAACTGTGACAAACAGCAAATTTCACAAACTTGCATCAGTTTGCAGCAGGGATGCAAGATGTCTTAAAGAGGCAATCATAACAAACAACTACTTGCAAACTGCATTGGTGTTACAGGCTGAAATTTTCCTCTGCTGTTTTATCTCTGAAACAGAAAGATTCAATGAAGACCAGAAGCTGATCTTAGTGGAAGAAAAGCTGCTGAGATAATAGCAGTTATTATAGCTCTGGCTTAGGGATCTGTACCTCAAACTATCTACTAAAAATTTCTGGTTAGGGAGTTTTTTGGCTTGGTTTGGTATTTTGGGTTGTTGTTGTTGTTTCAGGTTTAGTTTTTTTTTTTTTTGTTTGTTTGGTTGGTTGGTTGTTTTCTTGCTGTTGGTGATGGTGGTTTTGTTTGGTTAATTTGGGTTTTTTTATTTTGTAGTGTTCTTGGATATTTTTTTTATTTTTAATTTTTTTTTAGTCACAGCAGGAGGAAGATGAAGTTGCAGAGACCAAACTTGATAGTGGAAATTTTACTCTCTGTCCATATTTATCTTCACATAGAAGTTCAGACAAAATTCTAAACAAAATTCAAAGCCTTTGTGAGTACAGGGAAAGAGATAAACAAACAGTGCAAACGTTTTATTCCGTTGTTTTCTGCCAGTCACATCTTGCTTAGAAACCACACTGAATTTTAAATTAATTATCAAGTCATGTAAAATTAATTTCTGATGATATATTCATACCTTGCAAAAATCAAAGTCTTTCTTCAGGGGAAACCTGACTGTTTTGTATGTTCCTTGGACAGGGAATAATACAACATGTAACCTATTTCTGCAACACTTACTTGAACATGATTTAGACTCGGTTAATGACAAATCTGATGCAACCACGTAGAAACTTCTTTGGAAGTTCAAATGAATAGGAAAAGAAATCCTTAAGATGTAGTATATTAAGCCAGATAGATCATCTAAAATCCCAGTGCATTATTAAACTTTGACTATATTTTTGCTCAGCTATGCAAATTTTCAATTCGGTAATCCATATTTCCCTTATCAAAGCTTTCTAAATTTGCAAAGTGGGAATACTACATCTGCTCTTACATTATATTTGTTATCTACCTACATTATTTTAATTAAATAATTTTCATTTTTTTGGTTTTTAAATCTAAAAATTTGTTATTACCAATTTTTTTTTCTTCACTATTTAATCAAGTTTGAACTCCTAGTAGCTACCAGTGAAATTGAAGTACATGAAAATATCAAAAATGTTATCTTAACAATACCAAATGAAACATATATCATGTTTTTAATGGCCATACATTTAAATTGTCCCTGCTTGATTCTGAAGATTTTTAAATACCATTTCAGATGTATTATTATGTTTAGCCAGGATATTTAGAAGAAATTAAATAAAATTTAAGAAAGTGCACAGTACAATACATGTCAAAAATTACACCCCAGATTGAATGAAAAGTTCATCAAAAACTGTAAAAAATTAACACTTTTAACATTATTCTATCAGACTCTCCATTTTGCTTAATAAATTATTTCAAAATTAAATTCCTTTTTATAATGAATTGCGCCTTTAAAATATAGACATACAAAAAAGGGATTTCTTGCAGTTAAGGTTAGCACATTGAAAGAATGAAGCACTAATATCCTAATTAAACCCACAGATATTTATTTGTGTACTCTCATCTGTTTTGCAGCCAGATTTTCCAAGAGGTATTTCACTGCGTCAGAAATTTTGCTATTTATTACGGAATAGAAACTTGAAATTTTAATCTTCCCAATCCACAGAAATGTAAAATCAATGGGTAGATTAACATACAAAGAAATTTTTTAGGGTTATTAATTTTATATATTTGTTAATTGTCACCTAGATTCAAAAGGGTTAGACACTGAAAAGGATTAGAGAATTAGAAAGACAGAGACATATTTTCTCTCAGCATGGACCCACTGTTGAATGTGGCCAGTTACATCTGCAAATGTTAAAGGACATTTTTGAAGGGAAAAAAAATAACATTGATAGTTTCTGATAGCATCAAAAATATCTAATAATCTAGTTATTAGAAAGCTCCCTTGATATCTTTGGTGCTTGGAAGGAATTCCCTATTCTGCTTATCTCTGGGACTTATATCTGTTCATTCCATACTGTAGATCAATGCCTTGGGGTAAGTGTCCTTTGAAGTTGTTCCAGTTTGCTAAAGCAATTAAAATTTAGTGAAGTATAAAATATCATCATGTTTTAATTATTGGAGAATCTTGATAAAAGATGTGACTAGACTCACCTCCACTGAAACGACAGTGTGCTTTCTTCATGCGCTTATGGTGTAATCTGTTTTCCGGTTTCCTTGGAGCACCCAAGCTGGAAACCAGTTCAGCCCACAAACCTCGCAGGTCAGGCTTTGACTCCGTTGTCTTTACTGTCTAGTGACAGCAGAGGCAAGCATCCAGGCCTAGCAGGCACAGCACAGGAGCTGCAGTTGTATGGAGACACAGCTGCTTGTCAGTGGAACCCTTTAATCATTTTATACAGTAAATCTGTTCCAGGTAAGTGGCACAGTTACAGCAGTTGCATTGAACCCTTTTTTCGTAAGCAAATACATGTATTAGATATTTCCAAATTTAAGCATCTGCAGTTTTGAGAAGAACCTTAGACTTTGTGTTCATGTTGCACAGAAAAATATTATTTTATGTGAATGGGTGGCAAAATACTTAATGCAAAGGGAGAACCGCATGACTTTATCATTTATAACTATTTTTTAAAATTATTCTTGTTTTCACCAGTATGAAGCAGGAAGTATATAATAGAATATCTGTAGAACCTTAGAAAAGAAAATAAAGTAATAGAATTCCTTTCAGTCAGGAATCAGAGGCACAAAGTAGATAAAAATTATCACACTTTTCAAAAATGATAAAAAGCTAAACATGATCTTCAGAAAACAGTATCAATTTGAATGCAAAAGGCATGGGGAAAGGATACGGTGGTGGACTGAGGGTTTCAAGCTTCTACTAATTTGTATAGGTTTTCAACAAGTCATAATGCAAAATAAACAGAAAAAGTCCCTTGACTTAACAGTCCCTTGAGATTTCAGAATTTTGTATTCATAGATATCCTATTAATTTCTTAAAATTGGATTTTGGAGAGTCATAGAAACGTTTTTTCATTAATTGAAAAGAATATATAATGACACAAACCTCCAATTATCAATGCAGGCAATATTTTTCCAATTTTCTACTAATTTTTGGGGTCAGCAGCCTTCCTGGATCAATATCCTATAGAGAAAGACATTTTGAGAGAAAAAAAAAAGCCATTCTTTCTCTTAAACTAGTGTTTCTAGTTGACTTTATATTAGCTACTACACCACAGATGATTTAAATCAGGAAATTCTTCCATAATAGATGCTGGAAAATTTCAAGTATTATCTAATCAGTCCAGAGACAAAAGAAGAAAATTATAGGCCTTCTATTCCTTATTAAAAATGAATTTCTTCTGAAAGCAAAAAATGTTTCCTGTTATAATCAGTCTCTGTTATAGATGAAAAAGGACTAATCAAAAAACAGTACCATTATTATAAGAATTCAGTCAAGTCCAGGTGCATTAAGCGATCAGAAGCATCTTTAATATTGCATTTCAGTGTCATTGTGTCTGTAATTCTATACCAAGAATCATATGAAAAAATCCAATGAAATTCTGATTAAAAACAGTCATCTAACATAAGCCTGAGAAATTTTTTTTTGTATCTTAATTGTCTTCATTTTTAAAAAGATGCTAAAAGCCTTTAAACACCAAGTATATTGAGCTAAGAGAAGAGAATTTTCTTAAAGATTTCTTGGGGATTTTTAATTTTTTTTTTTCTGTAGTCCAGTACATCAAACAATTTCCCAATGAAATTTTAAATTCAGTGTTACTATAAATATGTTATTGCTTGCTGTGGCTTGCATAGTGCAAACAAGATCCTTTTATTGAAGCAAACACATTTTCTACACATAATTGGTATAACATCACAGTGCAATGGTTAATTGCACTGAAAAAAAAATTCATTCTCTGCCTTCAGAAAAAAGTGAAGGAGAATGCCATCTGGTATGGCTGAGGTTGTATTCCATATGCCAAATATAGTAAAGAAGAGTGGTTTTGTTCAATCACTATGTAATATTTCTAAAATAATTATGTTGAGAATCCCATTTTGACCTGAGCTTCATAAGGAACCCAGAATGTCCATACCTTGTTTTCATAGTTTTAATGTAGCGTGAAACAATATGGAAATTGCGGAGATTCCCCTCATCCGTTACACAGGGGTAATCAAGGACACTGTGGTATCTCCCATACTTCCAAGTGTACCTGTCACCCACTGATGTAGCAAGCAGCTGAGGTGTGATGGCTGTAGCACTTTATTAGAGCAATCCATCAATTTCTCTGTGTTAGTAGGCCCTTCTTTCTTTTAACCTGGAACTAAGGAAATTAAAAAATAAAAAATATTGCATTTTGTTGTCATAAACTTCCAAAGATGATAGCATTCCTTTATTTTGCTCTTCATTTAAATAAATAAATAAATAAATAAATAAATATTTCCTTTTTGTAGGATATTTTAACACTGCTCTTCAATAACTTCAAACAACAAACAGGACTGAAGCTACACAGAATTTCCACCCCCACACCCCACCCCCCCCAACATCATTATGTTTTCTGGAAGATATTTGTCTTGGACTCTGGAAAACTGCAATTTCATCAGGATCTATTAATCTATTAGTATAAGCAATGCATGATGAGGCTGTGTGAGATTCATTATATTCTCAAGGTTCCAGTAGTTTCATGGTACTAAGAAAGTGATAATGCAATTGATGCAAATCTTTTGCTCATGATGGAATTTTTCTTTACATTATTTAAATTTTGATTTACTCCAACTTAATTATGTATTTCAAGTCAACATGAATCAATGTATTGAACAGATAAATGTAGGACTATAATTGGCAAATGTTTCATAACAAAATAGAGATAGATTCTTAATTTTAAATTACACTGGGTATTCCATCTTCTGCATTAGAATCCTGCACCATCTGTATCAATATTCTATTGGTATTTGGTAATAATACACTAAAAATATCCCCAAAATACTTTTCCTCTATAATATACCCTGCATGAGCAATAGAATTTTTCTATTTATAAAACAATAGGAATGCATAAGGGTCTCAGATAATAAAATATAATTTTTAGTGGGAAGAATGACAGGTTCATATGTGGTTTTGCTGTTTGATTCTGTAACAAGAACAGAAAAAAAATCATAGGAAAGAATGTGACAAAACTAGAATATAGTATTAGATAGCACTGAACTATAAGGATTTGTTCAGTTTTTCAACACTGAACAAATTTCAGGACAACCTTCCTTCTAGGATCTGCAAATAACAGTGAATATTTATGTAATGAATTACTTGAGTTCAGGGTGAAAGTGGAGTTAATGATACCATCTCTATAGATAGATTCTATCTTTTCCAAAATATATTTTCCCAAAAATAAAGTGCTTTTTCTAGTGTACCACCCTATTTTTCAGTTTTAAGTTCTGTTGACATAAACATATGCTTAATTTTCTGAGTTTATGGGCATTTCCTACATTATTATACAGTAGCAGTAGTAATTCAATCTGGTTTCTGCAACCATCCTTCCTTGGTATGCTGTCTCGACAGATTTTGCCCAACCTCTTGGTTATTAAAAAAATGAATTTCCATTGAACTCACAGACTGTCTCTCAGCTCCAGAAGCTAGTTGAATGGGAGAGTTCTCGCTTCTCTTTATTGCTGACAGCATGTCTCAAAAACTGGAAAAAGAATGCTTTGGATATTCTTTTTCTCTATTACCCAGATTTTTCTAAAATTACATAAAGACAGAGATATAAAACTTCAGAACAATAAGGATAAGGGTTCTAGAGAACAAGAAAGAACCATTGTTCTCATTAGAGGTTCTGTGCTTGCACACCAAAAAATTCTGAATGCAGTTTTTAACTCCATTATTCTGATACTAATTTAGGTTTGTGATACTTAATTTTAATTAAATCCTGATTACATTTTTGCTGCATGATTGGCAACAGCTGAAGTACAACTAAGTTTTACTTTCTTGTGTTAAGAATCTTTAGATATTTACTAGTGTATTTTTCTTGAGAAGAAACTTTATCTTCAACATTTATAGTATTAGTTGGCATGGAAAGATGACTGGGGGTAAAATTAGAAATGAAGGCATTAATTCACATCCTAACAGAAGTTATAATGGTACAGAAATTATGGGGTAAAATGCAGCTGCTACTCCTTGGATAGAATGTGATCAGTATGCCCTATTCCTTGATGATTTCCCACACACACAACCTGCAAACATAAGCACCTGCTGAGGGAGATGGAATGGAGGGTGGAGCAGAGTGGAAACCCTCGCAGGGAAGGGACCTTGATGATACTTTGCATCTGATAAACACCCCAGCAGCTGTCAGTCAGGGGAGCTAGGAGAAAGTGTCATGCTGCCAAGCCAGCAACTCTAGAGAAATCACTCTACTTGGATGAAGTTGGTTCATTACAGCCTAATTGTAATAGAACACACACTTCCATCCCAAAGTTACCTGTCCCTGAGGTATGAACATGCCTCACTGGGCAAGTGTCTAAATTTTATTGACTGTACCTTTAAGAGTGAAGCAAGGGAATTTGGCACCAATCAGTAACAAGCGCCTTTATGATTAGAGCTATTCAAGATCCACCTAAACATAAAGAAATACTGTAAAAATACACTGAGAATGGGGAAAAGTTAGGGAAGACTCCATGGTAACTGCTGGGATCAGTCAATGGGCTGAATGTCCTCACACTCACAGGGACAGGTAAGAACCACACCATGTGCAGTACTGAACACTTTTACTGGGGATTAGAGTTTGTGCATTGCTCTGAATACCTTTTTGCAGTCAAATGCCATCACTAACAGTCCTTGAACCTTAACCTGACATAATTTTATATTAACAAAGAGTGTTATTCTGTGAACTGTTGGTGTGGATCCTTTGTGGGTGCTGGCAATCACTGGCAGAGGAGAAATACTGGAATAGAGTGAAAGACTCACTGAGGAGTGTCTGTTATGGTGTCTGTGTGTGTTCCCAAATAAGTCAGTCAAACCACCCTCCAATCCTGCAGGATTGCTCAGTGAAGGGTTGCCATAACAGGATGCTGACAGACTGGCTGGGCACAAGGGCCGCAGCTTTCCTGAATCACTGACAGATAAATCAAACACTAAGGGTCAAGGAAATCTCCTTTTTCACATGACAGTTGGTCACTGAAATAACATTATATGACATATTCACTAATGACTTTCTTATCTCACTCTCCCTGCACTGTTACGTTTTTCAAACTTCATTATAACTTAAATAGGAATTTCTATGCATGATCCAGGTTATACAGAAAAATGCAGTTCTGTTACAATAATTACTCCTGAGAGAAAAAACCATAACCAACCAAAAAAGGACTAAAAAAGGGTAGGGTTTTTCTTCCTGGACAAAATATTTAGTGCCATTTCAAATACAATAGGGTAGAGAAGTCATCTATCCAGGTCTGAGATGTGTGTGTTTATTTACATAAGTAGTTGCTAGATCAATGTTAACTGCATAATAAGTCAGTATTTAATTTGATATTCTGGCCTCTGATAGGAACTAGTTCTTCAGTATAATAGAAAAACATGCAGGTCCAATGTCCTTCCTTTGCTGGTCCATTAGTATATCACTTTTAGAATGGATAGTAAAGCATAATTTAGAAAATATTTTTAAACACTTTTAAAATTTCTGATTAACAAAACCACTCAGTGTTTGTATTGCAGGGTCTGAGGGTCAGTATGTCTGCCTCAAACTCTCTACTTATCTGCATAAGAGAAAGAAAAAATCGAGTTTTTTCTGTGTGCATAAAAGTTTATTGTCAATAAAATACATAATTTATTGAATTTTAAACAGAAAATGTATAAACCTTGAAATCCATCTTTGGAATATATTTTGAAATTATGAAAGTCACCTCTAGCATCATTCCACACTTGAAATGCAATCAAAGCAAACTTTAGTTAATAAGATATTTCTACTACAGCACACAGTCAGTTTAATGGGTGGTAATTTGAAGTAACTTTGATAAGGTTAGGTCATAGTTTGAGTGAGTTAATCTAAGTTCAATGATAAATGAACATGCTGTGTTAACTGCTAGGAGCATGGGAGAGTCAGAGCTTATAGACATTATTTTAACAAATTGCCGTTTTAAATCGCCTTCCTCAGGGTCTTTAAGCAGGATTTCATCAATTACGTGCTTACAGCTCACATTAGTGATACACATTTAAAAATTTCCCACATGAATAATTTAGAAAAAAAAATTGACTATCAGACCCCAGTGTGAGTTAGCTCTTGTCTATTTAAGCAAAGTTTTACTTAAATGATGCATGACATGCAATATTTCAAAAATGTTCCTTCTGATATCTTGAAGAAAAGATACAGAGGAATAAAACCTTTTTGCAATGGTTCTGTATTCTCTCATGTGCCTTTTAGTTTTTCTGATGTGTGACATCTTTGCTGGTCCTGTTACTTTTCAGGACTGACTCACTATCAAAAAACTTACTCTTCCCTTTGACATTTTCTGCTAAGTGAAGAGAGACACAATTTGTCTATTAAAACAATTACATAAGAATGAGAAGTGATAAGGTTTTTTTTACAAATAATTTGCAAGACACAATGTCATTTTTAAAAGTCCCACACTTCCCTTTAATATCAACAAATTTCAAAAACTACCTGAATGAGGGTGTAGAATATGTTTAATACCATGTGAAGATTTTTTTTTCTGTTTCTCTTCAGAAATAACAATTGGTCTGTTTCACATTTGTACTGGGAGAAAAAAAAAAAAAAAAAAAAAGGGAGGGAGTACTGTATTTGGTTGGGATACATTTCCAAAGCCACGTCCTGTTCAGCTACAGAGGGGGCAGGATGTGGCCACTGATGTAATTTTCTTTGTGCAAGTGCCGAGTGTGTCTGTCTGTGCAGCTGGCCTTGATTCTACAAACAGGCATGGACATGTACCAACCTCATTCCCCTCGTACTTCTGAATTTTGTGGTCCCCTAACACTTTCCTTTCTGATTGTAAAAGACTGGGCTCTGGAGCTACTCCTAACTCAGACACATCCATTCATCACCTAAAATTGCATTTGATGAATTTTAGCATAAAACTCATTTGGCAAGATGATGTATGTGAAATCAAAATCCAATTTCTTGTATCTGATGTTAAGAGAAGACATTTAAAGCACCAGGAATGGATATTCCTGAGAAGCAAAATTCTTGGACCTCTTTTTGTACTTTTATATGCATTACATTAATATCATTAGTTATTGCCACTTCAGTCCTTAAATGGAGTTTTATTTATCAAACTGAGGAAGTGATAGTTATCCTCTTTTTTTGAACGTAGTGAGATATAATTGATTTTCTGTAGCATCCACTTTGCTAGCACAACAGATTATATTAGTGGAAACCACTACTATTGAATTAAAATTATAATTTAATTGTCATTGCTTTTGTGTGTCTAAGTCAAATATGCAGCATTCTTGGACTTTATGCATTACATTAAAAGTGTTCAGATTAGATTATCTTAAGTTTTAAAAATTATCCAACCTATCATAGAAAAATGGAATTGTAGTACAGTTTGAGCTGGAAGGGACCTTTAAAGGTCATCTAGTATGTGTTTGTAGCAGATAACAGACGCTTTAGGGGAAGTAGGTATTTACACCTAGATTGCAGTGTGTCACCTTTCTGCTTCAGTGAATTGCATAGCTTTAAATCTTTTAGATCACATCATCTTGTGTAATGTCAACTCACATTGGCTTTTCTTCATGACACAATGCAACGTGAAGGGAGGTGACACAGAAAATGTAATGCAGTATGACACATCAGAAATGTAAAGAGTGCTGCAATTGGAATAGTTGGTGTCAATTTAGATAGGAGTCTTCAAATCTAAAATGAATCTGGCAGACACTAATGGAGTGAATGTTACAGTAACTACTGTATATGTGAAACTGTGAATTCTGTAGTTCATAGTATATTGAAGAAGTTCAGCAGTAAAGTCTGAAATATTTGGAAGAATGAGTATTTTTAGGTGACAGAGGCATACAGGTTAAAAGTATGGAAAAAAGTGGTGTATTACAAAATTTAAAAAAAATATTTTCTATTGCCATTACTTGTTTATTTTAATTTCTTTTCTAAGATATGGACTATCAAACCCAAAACTATATAAAAGGTACATGTAATTGTTGTGTAACATTATACCAAATTTAATTAGCATCAGATAGCAAAATCCAACAGGTATGGATGTAAAACTAACACCCAATTATCTAAAAAGTGGTTTTAAATACCAAAATTATTCTGAGTTAATTTTTTGAACATTCCGATGGACTTTTCACCAGATAAACCTGCTGCACAAGTCAGAAGTTCTAAGAATTTTTTCACAAGAGAACCTCTGCCCTTCAGACTGTGGTCTAATTTTACATAAACAATGAAGTGTAATACTAATGTATTAGCTTAGATAATTTTTTAGAATTGAAATTCATAGGTCCAAATAAGAAAAGGAGAGTAAAGAGACAACTACAAAATATTAGTTGCAAATATCAGATAACTGTGAAGTGAAATGAGAATTTTCTAAAAGATTGGGGATTTTTTTTTTCCCAGGGAAGATGTGGGTGCTCCATCCCTGAAATACTCATGGCCAGGTTTAATCAACCTGGTCTAGTTGAGTAAGTCTCTGCCAATGGCATGTGTTTGGAATTAGAGAGTTTCTAAGGCCCCTTCTAACCCAATCATTCCATGATTCTATGATTCCTGCCTTGTCAAATAATTTATACATCTGAGACTCTCTGTCTCTTTCCCCTAGGAAGTTCTTTACTTTCTCTTTCTATTGTTTTTTGGATGGGGTTTTTTTTAGATTTTTTTCTGGTTTTGCTTTATTTCTTTTAATGTACCAACATGATTTTTATCATGTGATAGCATTCCTATGATTCTGCTCTTTTACACTGGAGAAAGTAATTAGTTTTCCTTAAAGATTGAAAGTATTTTAACCTTTTTTTTAAATTATAGAATTCTCCAGTTTTCTCAAAACTGTGCTCTAAAAGAGCAGAACATTTATATGTCTATAGATGTTCATTTTCTTCACTGAAAGAAAAATCATCTACTTTTAGACTGTATAAAAAGACAAAGTGGGAAATTGAGTGTTTTTAAAAATATAAAGTATGGAAGAGGAAAGGTTGGTATGTGGGACAGGAATTCTTGAGGGCCATACTTTATTTAAAATTAGATAAACACCCACATTCTCAGAAAGTCTCTTGTGCAGGACAGCAACTCATGGCATATCACAATGTCTATTTTTATGTTAGGAAAATGGGAAGGAAAAAAAGAAATAAAGTAAACTGCTGTGCT
This sequence comes from Catharus ustulatus, assembly GCF_009819885.2. NCBI lineage: Eukaryota > Metazoa > Chordata > Aves > Passeriformes > Turdidae > Catharus > Catharus ustulatus. The sequence continues at coordinate 66,651,693 of NC_046222.1, forward strand.
GCAGAATAGAGCTAAAAAGCAAGGTGCAACAGACAGGGGTGATGCACTGTAGCTGATAAGGCACAGAGAACTTTAATTTCTTTATTGTACTATATAGTTTTAGCCATTCAGCAAAAGGTTTTAGTGATAACTGCTACCCTCCTCTTATGATTCTTTCTTTGCTGAGAAACAATTTTTGTGCTGTTTGGTCCCAGTAGTGGAGCAGGATAACTTAAAGAGGCTTTTTTGTTATTTTTTCCCTCTGTCTGTTAAAGTTTTTTTGACAATATTTCAATAGCAAAGTGAAGTGCATCAATGTTTGGGAGGAAAAAGAAAATCAACTTTACTGCCAGATTCACCAGCAGTGATTTATTCCCCTGTGTAGTTTTTGCAGTTCCCATTGTTTCCCATTAAGTTAGAGTAACATGTAATTTTTGCAAAATCACGTGCAGTGTTTCCTGGTGAATGCTATGTGCCATCATCATTTTGACAGAATCAATACAATGAGTTTTTATAGATGAGATCAGACAAAACGTGAAAGATAAATTGTAGGGCACAGTCTCACTCAGCAGCAGACTGTCTGGAGAAGATGATGGTCAGTCAACAGTTTAACATCACTCACCCAAAGAATAGCATTAACAACCTCATGGTTCCCTGCAGGTGCTGCTTCTGGCATGTCATCAACTCATTGCCTAAGGCTCTATATTGAATTTTTTTGATTCATGACTGCATTAGAGATCTGATGCTTTCTTTTGCAAAGTAGTGACTCAGCAATCATGTCCTACCTTTGTAGAATCAAGTTGGAAGAAAGAAGGTGGTTGTGTGATTTCATGTGCACCTGAGGTAGTATCTTACCCTAAAGACTTTGATTATCTTAGACATTATCCTCAATTATCTATTCAATTCACTATCTACCCATTATCTATTCACTACTTCTGTAGTGGCAATTGGCTATCCCTTACAGGAGGCAGGATAAGAATACGATTCCATACTTTTTTAGTTCTTCCTATATATTGATTTTTTTAACTTGTTGATTTATTAACTTAGGTCTCAGTTGTGTGTTTATTCATACATTGCATAACTTCACTTTTTCAGCTGTACTAAAGTTCTTTGTAACCATTTAAGCACAAAATTAAACATGATGGTCTGCAGACTGTGGCCTCATTTTATCACATTTTTGTGGGACTTTTTTCTCTATTTGGATATTATCTATTATTGTGGTTTCTGACTGTGAAACTTAGACTTGACCTGTCTTTCATATCCAGTTAATATGTCCATTCATCTCCTTCAAACAGTATTTCTGACTCTGGAAAATGCTTTAGCAGGGTAAAGCAAAGGACTGCCTTTGTTAGAGCTTCTAGCCAATTTACCAATTCAGATAGCTTTTGTAGCAAGTAAGATTGAGTTAAACATATCAGGCTCTTAGTAAAAGGGAAATAAAAGTTTTTTTTTAGGAAACAAGGTAAAGTTATCATCCATAGTGTGGTTTTTGTTATTCATAGCATACTGTGCCTATTCCCCAATATCTATAGAACCCTCCACGCCGTGGGGTCAGTGTCAGTATGTGATTTGGCACTTCAGGAGCCATAGCACTGTGGAACTTCATCTCTCTCTAAATTTGTTAATGACATGGAAAAATCCCACATCTTGAAATGCACACATCTTTTGTTAAGATGAAAGAAAATTATCTCGAACCCAGCATTAAAAAATGATTTGTTGCCTTTGCAAATTCTTTGCTCCCACAACAGAAATTCCTTTCTGTAAGGTGCAAGGATCTTGAACCAGTGACTGCTGCTTGATTGCCCAAGTTTTGTGGTCAATATTTTTGGTTTTTTAGCTTCTCCAACCCAGCATTAATCTCTTCAAAGCACTTTCATCTTTTCAGTCTCTAATCCACCCGTTCTTCATCTGTGCTCTGACATCACTCAAATACCCCATTTCCTGTGGGTGTACTATGTCGCTGCCTCTGAAGGTAGATTTTGGTTATTGGCATACTTTTGGCATTGTGTTCCTTAATGCCAACCCAGTATTTCCCAAGAATTCTGCAGCCTAAATTTTCTAATCCAAAAGCCCATGAAATAGAGGTGAAAAAATATCATAGACGAGTTTATTTGCATGCAACTGTTCCCCTTAGCAGTTCACAAGCAAAAGATTCAAGAATAGTTACCTTTAATAATTAATTATTTCAGGAAAAAGGAAAATCAAGTTGGATCATATTAATCATGTAGTAAATACAGTAAAATTATTACATTTTCTATCCAGTGATCCTTCTGTGCTTTCAGCATAGTTTCCCTTGGAACCAAAGTAATAAAGAAGTAAAATGGAATCATATGTATCACATTAAAGCTATTAAACCACATATGTTTACATGGATCTACATACAGAACTAACCATTGAAGATCAAATCTCCCTCTCTTGTATGCCAAGACTGAGAGACAATCAGGTGTAATATTATTTCTATCACTTCCAAGCTTTCAATGAACACTCTCCAAGATCATGGACCTGTTGCATGACATGCAATAGTCAGCTGTCAGCCAGTACAATTGACAAAAAATATATGTTTATGTATCATTAATCTGTATTTTTTTTGTGATCGTTCTCATTTCTGATAATTATGACAACTGAGCTGACAAACAAAAAATACTTATTGTAACAAAATGTTGGTCATAGGAATGGACAACATTACCTATTAAATAAGGAATAACTGTAATGTGACTAAGACCAAATGTAGACCAAATGTGACACTTGAAAAATGAAAGGTACCTAAGGGTCATAAGAAAAATATTTTCCTTAGTATATTTTGCTAAAAACAATCATAAAGAAAAATAAAATAAGTTTCTTGCTTAATTAAATTGCATATATTTAACATGCGCTGACATCTGCATGAAGATTTCAGCATTCTTATGAAATGAAATAAAGGAAAGGTCACAGAAAGCCATTTCAATTCAATTACAATTCTTGGCAATTAGAGTTTTCTTTCATTCATATATTTTTGCTTCGATAGAAACTTCAAAACAGAAAGCAGTTTTAAAGTACTATTTTGGGAATCATATGTGTAATGTTATGCAAATGACTGGTCTGGTAGATTTATCTTCATTTTCTGAGTCTACTTTTGACATTCACACCTTTCAATCTAAAAATCTCAATCTGCTATGTCTGAAATTATTTGAGAACAGCAATGAACTACCAGTATTAATTAGATAGACATAGACTATTCTGAATATAGTTTATTTAATTCCCATAAAATTTTCTCTGCACAACCTGCCTATAAAATAAAATGACTGTGTTTTTCTTTCTCTACAATTTGGTTTGGACATAGCCTCAGGTTTGGCACAGCCACTGGAGATTTCATATATACCAATCTATAAACGGTGACAAATTTATTTCTGGTTCTTCTACTTCCAGTGGAATTTCACATTGAGAATATAATTTAATTCTTCCTTTGCCACCTTAGAAAAGGTAAAAATGCTGATCTACTAAAGAAGTCTGAGTTTCATAGCTTTATTCTATTTTAGTGAAGGTAGCAACATTATTGCCACCCCACATGTGAAAGGAAAAAAAAATCTAAAAAATGAAAATGCATTAAAAAATCTTTCCTACAATAATATAATTTTATTCCCAGTAGTCAAAATATAATTATCAAATAAAGCTTCGATTGTTGTTACATTTGGGAATGATATTTGCTGTATTTTTATTACCTCTGTAATTTTCAAAATGTCAATGTATGCATACAGTTGCAGATGAAATTTATTAAGTTAATTATCTTTCCAGTTATTTTCCAGAAAAATTTGCATGTTACTGTTTTAGTTGGATATTTCTGTGGTAGTTAATTATTCCCTTGGTAGATGTGACCTTGTTCCTAAGCACAGAGGGGTCTATATATTTATTCACAGAAAAAGGCTTTTATAACCTAAATTAGATAATAAAAGTCTTGTTGCATTCTGACAGTATACACTACTACATTTCATCTTAGAGAAGTGGCATTATCTCAGTAATATCATGCAAATACCAAACAAATTAAACAGCGCTGTAAAGCAGGCAAAAAAATGAAAAAAATCTCCAGGATAATGTGAAAGAATTTGAGACCCTACATTGTTCAGCAACTGTTTGATAAACTGTCTCGAAGAAATTAGACGCAAATACCATTTTACAAGCAGGCAGTGCAGCATAGTAGCTGCACTGATGTAAAGTGTTTTAACTCAAGCATCCACAAAAACCTTGTGTTTGGTTAATGCCTGCTTTTGTAATTTCTTCCTTTAAAAATGTTTAATGAAGACATTCTGAGTGGGGCTTTTTTTCTTACATTTGAATGATGAAACTGTGAAAGTATGTTTAGGCTCTATGCAGTGACAGCTAAACTGAATATAGTTTTAAAATAATAGTATTGCAAAGGAAAAAAGTTTTTTTGAATCATCATTGTTTGAATGCATTATTGAAGTACAATTAGTACATGCAAGGAGCATAGTTTTTGATTACTTAGATTTTACATCACAAGAAAATTGCTGCACAAAAGTAGCTTTATTTGTGTCATTAAGAATTCACATAAGAGAAACACAGAATGATTTAGGTTGGAAAAGGCTTCTAAGATCATCAAGTCCAAATTTTGACTGAATACCACTTCGTCAGCTAAACCATAGCACCGTGTCCAGTTATTTCTTCAGTTCTTCCAGGGCTGGTGACTCCATCACCTCTCTGGAAAGGTCATTCCAATGCCTGACCACCTCTTTAGTGAAAACATTCTTCTTGATGTCTAACCTGAACTTTCCCTGGTCCAGCTTGGTGTAGCAATCTATGTCCTCATGATCTGTCACTGTGTGCTTGGGACAAGAGGCCAACACCACCTGGCTACAGTCTCCTATTAGGTAGAGAGTGGTACAGCCACCCCTTCAGCCTCCTATTCTCCAAGATAAACAGATCTATCTTCTTCAGCCAGTCGTCATAGTTCTTACTCTCTAAACACTTCACCAGCTTCATTGACCTTCTCTGCAAACTTTTCACCATTTCAAGAGGTTTTTTGAAGTGATGGGACCGGAACTGGACAAAGGACTCGAGGTGCAGCCACACCAGTGTAAATAACAAGCAACAACATAATGAAAGCCTAATAAAAATTAATTAATTAATTAATTAATTAAATTAAATGGGCATCAGCACATATACCAACAATTCTCTGGTTTTGGTCCATCAGTCTCTCCAGTCTTTCCATAAGAGGAATCTGACCTCTTATGAGCATCCTCTACTCTCAAACCTCTAACCTCTCTTATATGTTTCCAGGTACCAGAATCATTCACCTCACTGTATTAATTGACACATAAAGAGATTATGTACATTTGGAAGCAATAGATTACGTATGGACACACTGTAAGCAATTTGCTAATGCCCCCCCACATCTTCTAAAATAAACATCATTCAAATTGTTTTCAATTTCATTCAGCCTTTCTTTTATACTGCAAAAACTATGTTTGTTGGACAGATAAGGTAGCAGTTGAAAAAAACTCCATGACAAGCAGGAGAGATTAAAAGTGCTGGAAAGATGGCAGAGACAGAAAGGCTTTTAGAAGCAACCCACTAGGGTTCTAGATATTCAAATAAGTTTGTTCCCTGTCAGTTCACAAATTCTTCTGCTTAACTTTCATGTTTAACACATTTCCAAGTATTATTCTGAAATAAACCTTCCAGTTTCCTTTGAAACAAAATTCAAATGAAGTTCTAAATAAATACTTCTCGTTTTCAGCAATATGGAGGAGTCTGTACTAGTTTTCTCTGTGATGAACCTACAAGATCTCTACAAAATCTCAGCAAGAACTGTACCTCAAATCTCTCTTTGTATTAAGAGCGTGTGATGTCATGCATATACCAAAAAACACATATTCTTAATGTCTGCTCCAAAATACGTCTCTGAGAATTGAGTCCTTCTCTCAATTTTAGCAATTATGAGGTTTGAAAACAATTAACAGTGTAGCATGAGTCATGGCAACTCCGTATTTTGTTCTTGGTTTGACTTCTCAACAAACTTACAGAAGAAGTTATCTGATCTGTGCCGGACCACATTTTCCACTATAAACCAACAAAACCAGTGGCAACTCTCATGGAAGTAAAGTGGAGGTGCTGCAATTTGTAGTGACAGATATACACCTTGAAAAAGGGGAAAAACGCAGCTTTATCAGTGTGGAAAAATCACATCATCAAGAGATCTTCTGAACTAAATAGAAATGCTTCTATTTTTAATAAAATAGTTTGTTCTGTTTTCAGGTCCTATAATCTCAAATACTTTTGGTCAGGATCAGCTGTTATAGTCCTTCACATGGAAGAAAATAATTTGGTGAAATTAACACAAATGCAAAAATTCATACTTTTTAATTCTGAAGAACTGCACTTGATTTATCTTTTTTTTTTTTTTAATTTACATATCAAAAGGTGTTTTTGAAAGATAAGAGTTATTCCAGGAAAAAAAAGAATAACTTCTCTGAGACTGAGAAAATAACATGCTAGTTATTATGATGTTAACTGACAGTCAAAAACATCTTTAATCAGAATTAGAGACAAATTGTCAGCTCATTCCCATGAATGAACCCCTTTTACATCCTTTAAAACTTATTATTAAAACATAATCGATTATTATATAAAATAGATTTGGTATTCACATGTCTTTTAGATTTTACTGGAAATAATATGAGAGCTTTTCATATTATGTAACTTTCATTATGAGCTACACTGTGAGGTCACAGTGTCTATTTTAGATATTTGTTCTGCTGTAAAATGAATTGTACCTAGCAATTATCTGTTTCAATACAATGTAAAGCTATGTATTCATCAATAAATATACGTAGGGTTATACTTTAGGGTATAAACCCTATACTTAGGGTTCAAGAATCTTGCCTGGAATGTCTGAACCTTCTAAAAGAGTATGTCTTAGATTCAGGATTCTACTTCCTGGAGTTTAGGAGTTTATTGTTGTGGACAAGACTGGGACCTGAACTTCTCCAGTTCATAAGGAAAAGAAGAAAAAGAAAGGGGAAAAAGGAAATAAAAGAGGAAGAAGAAGAGAAAGAAAGAAGAACAAGAAGAGAAAAAAGGAGTGGAAGGAAGGAAGGAAGGAAGGAAGGAAGGAAGGAAGGAAGGAAGGAAGGAAGAAAGAAAAAGAAAATGAAAGAAAAGAAAAGAAAAGAAAAGAAAAGAAAAGAAAAGAAAAGAAAAGAAAGAAAAGAAAAGAAAAGAAAAGAAAAGAAAAGAAAAGAAAAGAAAAGAAAAGAAAAGAAAAGAAAAGAAAAGAAAAGAAAAGAAAAGAAAAGAAAAGAAAAGAAAAGAAAAGAAAAGAAAAGAAAAGAAAAGAAAAGAAAAGAAAAGAAAGCTGCAAAGGGCTGTTTTGTGTCTCTCTTAAAGTTTTAAACTGTCACACAAAAAATAAAAACTTTTGATGGTCCCGCAGAGGATATCAGTTCATGCTCAAAAATATAAGCATATCTTCCTAAGAGTCATTAGGAAAATTTAAACAAAAGTTCATTTACAGTATGATTATAAATACTTATTACATAAAATAATTGCTAGCTGCAATAATATTATTAAATTTTCATTTCACAAAAAGACTTACAAACATATTAAGAGCCTTTAAGGGAATGGGTATATGAAATCCTGTGCTAAAGCAATATGCATGTTTTCTTAAAAGAGTATGTGTGCCTGCTAGACTTAATATATAACTTTAGGTTATGAAGTGTACTATAGAGTGCCATGTAATTTGATAAATATAAAGAATTATGTACACAAAACTGTGCACACAGTATAAGTAATTTCCCTGAGGATACTGGTGGCATAATGATAAACCTCAAGAACTCTGCTCAAATGATTTGTTAATGTCACAAGTAGTCCCAAATGGAATTACAGTTTCTTATGTACATACAAGTGTATGCAATTTTTATAAAATAGAGTAAAAGAAATCATTCTTTCTGACCAACCCTGCTAGTCTAAAATTAAATGTGAGCAATATTTTCTCCTTGCCATTCCTTCACACTGCACTCCTTTCTCCCCCTCTCCAGCCAACTTTTGTTACTTTCTCATTCTACTGTTTCTTCTTCTTTTTGTCCTTTTATTCTCTATCCATGCTTCTCAATCCTCTTCAGCAAAAAATATTTTCAATCACATCCACTTATTGCCATGAATTTCCCTAGGGGACAATATGAATCAGCAGCAGATTAATCTCATTCAGAATGTCCAATGCACTAGCAATAAAACTATTTAATACTCACGAAAGGGAGATATTTCTTTGCAGAAGCAAGCATATTTAATAATATTTTCTAGGGACCTACCTGGATAAGGCCCACCCAAAACAAAAAATTGAGTGAATCTCTCTGGTATTGCTTTCCTTTCCATCAATTTTTTCTTTTATAAGGCCTTATATATGAGAACAGGTTTCTTCTCTTTATCTCCCAGAACCAGCAGTTCAATAATTCCTTCCCTAACAGAACACCAGCCACTTTGGAATTTTAAGGGAATAAGCTCAGAATTCACTTTCTACAGGTTATTTTCTCCTCTCATGATCCACGATATGATGAAGCACCACACCTGAAATGAGTGTTCAATATTTGATTATTTGCTCTAAATTAGGAAGCAAATACACTGCACAGTGTTTGCAATGAAATGCTGTTTTCTACTGGAAAAGTTTTAATGTCTACAATTTCTTTCTTAAAATCTCAACCTTCTGTCTGAATCAGAAAACAATTTAGAACATTACCCATGATAAATACATTAGTTAGTCTTTGTGATGGTTTTGCATGGCCTGTTTTTTGGCAGCAGGGGAGTCACAAAGACAGCTTTTGTGAATAGCTGCTGGCAGCTTCCACCATGTTCAGCAGAGTCAATCCCTGGTGGCTCTGAAGATGGATGGGTCACTGGCCAAGGCTGGGCCAAGTAGAGATGATGGTAACACTTCTGTAATAACATATCTAAGAAGAAAATCAAAACAAAGTACACACAGTTTTTCCTAGTCAGAGAAGAGCAGAAGGTGAGAACATGTGAGAGGGACAACATGTGAGGCACCAAGGTGGGTAGAGAAGGAGGAGCAGGAGATGAGTAGTGAGACCATGGTGAGGTAGCTGTGCCCTTGCAGTCCATGGGGATCTACGGGGATGCAGAGATCCACCCACAGCCCTTGGGGGAGGTGCCCAGCCTGGAGCAGGTGATGCCTGGAGGAGGCTGTGATCCAGTGGCAGACCCAGTGGAGAGAGACCCCTGCTCCCATGATGGAGCAACCTGTCCTTGGAGGACTACAGACTGTGGAAGAGTGACCCATGCCACAGCAGTTTTGGGAGGATTGTCTGTCTGTGAGTGACGGACTCACACAGCAGCCGTTTTGGCAGGACTGCTGCTCATGAGATTTGGAGACACCCTGGAGAAGTTCATAAAGAACTCCTGTGGGAGGGACCACACAGCCTCATAGGGGGATGACTCCTCTCGACAGTCAGTGAAAGAAAATCTCAGTGATGAACTGGCCAAAACCTCCATGCCCTGTCTCCTTGGGCCCTTGCTGGGAAGAAGGGAGGAGCTGGGGAAAGAAAAGGTGTTTTTAAGGTCTTATTTTATTTATCAATATCCTCCTCTGATTTTTTTAGTAATGAAAAAATTTATTGTTTATATTAATTGAATTAATAAATTCACTTCGTAGCTCTAAGTTGAGCTCATTTTGCCCTTGGAGTGCTTCCCCTTGTCTTTATCTCAACCCTTTGTTAACTTTTTTTCTCTCCTCTGCCCAGCTGTGGCAGGAGAGATTGAGAGAGTGGTTTTCATGAATGCCTGGAGTTTGGCCAGTTTCAAACCATGACAGTCTTCTAAAAGGGTAAAATTGAAACATTAAAATATCTTTATGCAACAAACCTAAACTCTTACTTTACTAATCATATAATAGACAGATATGATGGATAGGTTCTCCTTGCACTCCTTTTCTCTTAAATCTTATAAAACTTATTGAATCTTGGGTAAATTTTTTTGACTTTTTTTAAAGATTAAACTCAGAACTTATGTTTCACATATGTCTTGTCCTGTTTAGCTGAAGTAGTCTTATACTGGGGGCTGGTTGTTGAAGACAAAATATTAGAAAATCATATAATCAAAAGCCCTAACTGAGGTCTAACTGCAATTTATTTTTTTCTTTTTTTAATTTCAGTCACAAATCTCAACCTATCTAGAAATGCTCCATATCTTTAGTTATTTGAAAGACAGTTCATCTTGGACAATTGTAACTTCTGAAATCTCTGAACTATTACTTTTTTTCCAAAACAACTTAAGATATGTCTTTGGAATGAAAAGTTAGATTTGCAAGTACTGTTGTCCAAAAGTAATTTCAAGGTTTAGAAAACGGAATTCTATAGTGATGAATACTAACCAAACATTTCTTCAGGCGACACCACGCTCTTTAAAGGTTTGTGAATACTCTAAGCATTCCTAAAGGCTTTTCTTACAACTTTTCACCATATGCAAAACCTTATTCAACAAAAACCAAAACAATAAGATTATCTTTATCTCACAATCTATTAAAAAATAAAGAATTTTGAATTAATATCATAAAGACAAAATAAAACATATATATGAATAATTGAAGTATTTAAAGAAATGCAGATAGATGTTAAAGAATAAAATTTAAAATCACTCAGAAAAAGTAATTGTCTTCTAGAATTGAAAATGAAGATCTGTACTGAATCCTCTTAAATGAATTCCAAGAAATCCACCTCATTCTACGTTTCAAGATTGAAGATAACTAGTGCAACAAACTCAATAAACAACAAGTGCAATAATTGCTTACTTTAGTTAATAAAAAACTGATTTTTTCTGGAAACTGCCTATACATGCTTTCCTAGTTATAGAAGTTACAAAGAATTTGTATTTTACATAACCTACATCATTAACCAAAATATAAATTCAAAAATGCAGTAAATGATATTCAATTTTACTTGTAAGCACACATCTAATTTTACACCATGTTTTAAAAACCTAAGCATTTTTAAAATATAAATATAATAGGAAGAATTTCTATGCCTTTAATATTAGATATTAGACATTAGTAGGTTCTATTTTGTCAGCAAATTGACTATATAGGCAAGATGTTTTTCTTTAACTCTTTTTTAGTTAATTTCTTCAGAATAATAAAGTCATAAATTTACCAACATTTTCATTAGCTATGTGAAGCCGAGCATCAAAGTTTTTCCCATCTAACCTATTATTTAGTTTTGAGGAGATTATTGAAATTGGTCTGTATGGTATTTTCTTTAATGTTGTCTTGATTGAGGCCTCCTGTTTTCCAAGAAGACCAAGAACTTGATTTAAATAAAATGTTGCATACTGAAAAATAAAGTTCTTGGTAATATATCTTACAAAATATTCTATGCTACGCTGTGTAGTAGACAAGTTGCTGTCAACTGGAAATTTTTTTTGATAGTTAATTGAACTTTTCTTTCTTTCAAATTATGAAATCATGATTAAAGGGCAGAAAAAAATGGATGTATTTTATTGTTTTCTTTCTAGTTTGTAGTAAGGTAATTTATCTCAATAATTATTCAGGAAAAAAAAGGCTTACAGTTAAATAAAGTCCCATTAATTAATTCATGAATGAGCTGAATCACATTTTATGTCTTTATTTATTACATTATTCTAGATTACAGGATTGCAAACTTCACCAACCATCTACGTTTTTATGAGAAAATAATATGTTTTTAACTTTTAAACCAATGCAGTTCTTTTGAATTACTTGTTAGCCCAATGAAACCTCATAAAACTCATATTTTTATAGTGTTTTCCTCATGGGTTGTTGGTACTTAGAAATTCTTTCTGTATCTAAGAATAGAAACACAGCACATCTACGTGCTTCTTCATTTTTTGTTTCTTCTCATTCAGTTGTTTAGAGTATGCAAAGTAATTTTCCACCTTCTACTTGTTCTATTCATGCAGCTAATACTCATGGGAGTGACTCATTCAATTTCACATAAACACCTGTTCTGACAAAACTGGCTAAATGAAAATATTAGTCATTCTGTGATTTGAAGGTACAAGTTAGTGAGCCACCAGTAGACAAAACACGCACAAAAAAACTTTTGAAAGAAACTTTTAGAAACTGAAATTTAAAGAAACTCAAAAAAACAATTACAACAAAAAAGCTTAGTCCTATTTTTTTTTTTTTTTCATGCTAGATAGCTTCAGACTGGGAGTAAGGAGGAAGCAGAGTAATTTAAATTGCTCTGGAGGCAAATGCATGAGTATTTAAAATCCACCAGAGAATATCCTCTTCAAAATTCAATTCATCTTCTTGAGTGTTATTGTTTGCTTTGGGAACTCTACATTATTGGATTGCATGATATACGTTTGGAGCTATATATTTCCCCATCTCCCCAGTGCATTCATATCTGAAAAGTCTGTGCATGAACTATTCTACCTAAAGGCACATATAACATTTCCCTCAACAGATCTTTTAACTAGAGTAGCGGAATCCGATTCGGGGATGTACAGAGCTAAGAATGCTTTTTTTTTTACCTCTTAGCCATTTTCACAGAGCTAAATGAGAACATTTTGAATTTAGAAAAAAAAGATCTTCAGACAATGAAAATTTTTTTGTACTTGAATCCTGACCAAGGGGGTATAAAGTTATATATAGAGAACTAAGTTTAATCAAGCTATCAAGTTTGTTTATTTAACTCATTTAAGAAACATGTGGAATTATTTTTTATAATACAGGCAATTGTTTTGTCTAAAATCATTTGGTGATAAGTATAAGTAGCCCAATCCAATGATGGACAAATTTTATTCTCTATTATATATGTAAATTTATATGCAAAAATGCAGATCATTTAATTCCAGTTGTTGGCAATTTGTTCACATTTTCCTTGTCTGACCGCCCTATAAGGTTTTCCATTCCTTGTACTGATAACTTCTATTTATTGTTCTTGAATGACTCAGTGGGAAATAGGACAGTATGTTACAACAATGTTTTTTGTCAGTTTCTTAGTTAATTTTACTATGTTTTTAAACAACAAGGAATATATCTGAATGAAATGAGAAACTGTATGGTATTAAAAATAACTTGAATATTAATCTTGTCATCAAATTAGGTAATAACTTCTGAAAGTTTTGTTAGTTGATTTGTTTATGTTTAATTACATGGAAATGCAACCAGATAATAATCTGATTATTTTGGTTTTTTGGTTTGGTTTGGGTTTTTTGGTTTTGTTTTGGTTTTGGTTTTTAAATTTTTTTTTTTTGTTTTTTTCTTTTTGGGTTGTTGTTTTGTTTTTTGTTTGTTTTTTTACATAAATATGTAGTAGGCATTCAATTAATGTATTGTGCTTTTTTCTTTTTAATTTGAGGCAATTTCCAAAATCCTTTTCATTCATCGAAATGTGTTTATACATTAGAGTCAAGAATAGATTAATCCATGCAATGGATTAAGTTGTGTGAACTTAGAAACTCCTGACCTGCTCAGCACAGATAGGGAAGGTGAAAGAAATCACTATGCCTAAAGCACTTTGAGAAGTGAATCAATCTTCTCAAATCCCCAAGCAGACCAGCAGAGCCACTATGTCTAACCAGAAAATTGATCTTATGAGAAGATGAAATGAGTGTCTGATTGACAGGAAAGGGTTTATACAGCTTCACAAATGTCCTCAAGAAAGACAGGCTAATGTGCAGATTTTTTTTCTAAGGCTTCCTTTCCAAAATGCTAGCAGGGGAAGAGAATTCCATAGAAGCACCAATATCCTCAGTACAATTCTAAACAGACTCATAGCTTCATCTGTTATAGAAGCCTCAATGCCAGATAATGTTTCATTATGAAGGAGCACTAGCTTTATCTAGCATGTATTTCAATTTGAAAAACCTGTTTGAAGTTCCTGTCTGCAGCTGACTTTTGCAAGATTCATCACAAAGTAAGTTTATAATGAGCAGTAGTGACAAAGGAAATATTAGAATCACAGATTTTGTGCCTAAATATGGTTTAATTTTATAGCCATTTGGACCCTTATCAAATTTGGGATATGAAAAAGGAATATATCAATAAAAATTATGGTTGGCAATAATGAACTTCCAGAGAAGATACTGGAACTTTATAAATTAATATCTACTTTTTATGAGACTGTCCAGCATCCATGTCACTCTTTAGGATTTCTTGTGTCAATAATAGAACATTGGAGGTACTTTTCTGACAATCTTTTCTCAGTATTTAGGTCTGGAGACCATAATCAAAACCACATATTTTAGACTCTGGACTGAAGTATTATCAGGTAAATGAATGTGCCTTTCTGTGATGTTCGGTGCAAAGTGTATATTTCACTTCCCCGTGACCAAAACAACACCGATCTGTGTAGAACAGAACAATTCCGTATCTGGAACGAAAAACAATGTATCCAAGAAAACTGGCATGCTTTCTATCACCATTAAAGAGGTTCAAACTGCATTGTACTTCTGTAGTGGCAGATGTTTTGTACCTTTTGAGTTGCAGTAATCCCATGGTATTTGAATAATTATAATATTGAACAATTTATTTCATTGCAGCAGAGATAATATGGGGCCCATAACCAGGAATACTATGACAATTTTCCTCTTGCTAACTTAAAAATTTTAAACTTAAAAATCACATAAACATAGATGCTGTTTTGTTAGGTTGATATTACAGTATGAACAGTAACAGAAACTAAATGCATTCTTCAAGTCATTTAATGAGTCAGGGCAGAATTTAAGCCTATCTTGTCCTAGACTGGAGCCAGTTTTCTCCATAATGAACTGGGAGATGGCAAGATGTTCCACTGAAGATGTCTAAAATGCATTTTTGAATGTTTAAATTTATTAGTCTATCAGGATAAATTTGCTATGGTTATTAGTTATCATTATTTTGCATACAGTATTTCTACCTATGAGATCCAAGGATACTGGTCAGCTTTTTCTGTTGTTAGAAGCACTATCTTATAGAAGCCCTGCTTGCATGGCTAGAAAGAAGACATCAGAAGTGCAATACTTTCTTCAGGATCTTTAAAATGAACTATCTTTGTAAGGCCTTCAAAAATATATTTACCTTTATGTACAAACTTGCTTATGCATATTCTAACAGGCAGCACTTTACAGCTATATTTTTAGACTGCAGACCAGTAACACCCATTCTGTTTCTTGACTCATGTAATGTCCCATACAGACTGTGCTTTCACTTACTTCCAATAAAAGAATATATTCTACACAATCTTCTTCCTACTGGTTACTTTGTTGTGTTAGCTAGGGTTCTTCACTGCATATATCAAGCATTTCTCAATGTCATGATAAGGAATACAACTTCCTGGGGTTTTGTCTTGGTTTCATTTTCATTGGTTAAGAGGTAGGTCAAGAAGTTCATCTCATCCATAATTAAAAAAATTAAATGCAGTGGAATTCTGTCCTTCAAATAAGAATTTATGACTGCTTTATTTATATATGGCCCTAAACTTCTACATTTTTTAAATGTAGAAAACATTAAAATTATTTTAAATAATTAAAACTTTGCCAAGTTAAACTATTATTTTTTTTTTAATCAATTATAAACATAGGACTACTAAGAGTGTTTGTTTTTTCTTTTCCTTATTTGACTATTCCTATGTGCTGGTCGCAGGTTTTTTGTTGGTTTTGCTTGTTTGGGATTTTTTGTTTGTTTTATTTTTTGTTTGCTTTTGTATTTTGTTTGGTTTTTTAACTTTTTATTCCCTTTTTATCTGTGTGTGTTTTGACTGCTTTTGTATTCTCATCACAATATTGCGCAGACACATTTGAGCTCAGTGTTTTTTTTCTGAAACTCCTACAGACAAATCCAGATTTGAATGCAACTGTCTGGACACTGAACGCATAATTTAGAAATCACATTTTATATTTGCTCTAGCATGACCTTGAAATTTGTGTGCATAGATTTTTTTATATTTTCCATATTTAATATCTAGCAGTAGATACTTATTAATGAAATTAACTCTGAAGTCTATGTAACCCTGTTTTTTTTTTTTTTACTCATAAAAATATTAAAGACGATTCACTAGAGTACCTTTATTTTGGTCAAGAAATTAAAATACAGTAATTTCATGAATACAAGCCGCACCAATTTGACTAAGATTTTGCTCCTAAACCGGAAATGCGGCTAATAATCAGGAGCGGCTAATACAACCTCAGAAGTGCCTGCCAGAGTGCTGAGCCGAGCAGCTGCAAAGTCGGCATTTTGCGATTGTTACAAATCGCTACTTTGTTGCACTGCGGGTGGAGCCTGGCTCCCTGTAGGCAGCACAGGGGGCGGGGAGAGAGGCGGGAGAGCTCTCTTTCCTCCTCTGCCACAGCCCAGGGGAGAGACGGGGGGGGGCCCGGCGCCGCCATTGCCGCGGCCCGGGGAGGAGAGGGGGGACCCGGGCCGCCCCTACCGCGGCCCGGGGAGGGGGGGGGAAGCCCGCGCCGCCATTGCCGCGGCACGGGGAGGGGGGTGGAAGCCCGCGCCGCCATTGCTGCGGCTCGGGGAGCCGACGGGAGCCCCGCGCTGCCATTGCTGCGGCCCGGGGGGGGGGGGGAAGCCCGCGCCGCCATTGCTGCGGCCCGGGGAGCCGACGGGGTGCTTTGTCCCTGCCCGCCGCCGCTGCCGTAGGAGCAGGGGAAGCTCCGTCCCTGCCTGCCACCGCGGGGCAGCGCCGACCCGGGGTGACCGAGCCCAGTGGCAGCGGCGGCCGGCCCCGAGCGGCAGCACCGGCCTGGGCCACCTGGCCCCGTCAGCGACCCCTAGCGGGCCGAGCCTGCACAGCCTTAGCTCAGCCAGTAAACCCCGCCCTCTCGCGGTTCTGTTACTAATTGCACGCGGGTCCTCGCTGCGAACGACAAAGCGGCTTATATTCGGGTGCGGCTTATCTATGGACAAAAACCGAAATATTTGCCAACACCCAGAGATGCGGCTTATAGTCAGTGCGGCTTGTATTCGTGAATTTACTGTAATAGATGTTTGTCCAATGTATATTAGATTTTTTCACCTCAATAAAATTTGTTTCTGTTTATTATCATTTGTTACCTTATGCAGATATGTTTTCTATAAGGTTTTATTTTCAAATAGAGGGAGCTTGTGCAGGTTAAACATTTGTGTGTAGATTCTTTTTCTTTTATATTTCTCCTTTCACCTGAAGAATTTGCCACAAGATGCACATGACTTTAGGATGACAATGTGCAGCTTGTCCTAAATTAAGCTTAAACCCAAGATTCACAAGAAGTAAGTGAGGACAGAACAGAGACCAAAGTCTTAATCTACAAAGGAGAAATGTAGCTCACTTGACATGCAGTATCCTACTTGGATGTCAACAGATGGTTTCAAACTGTAGCAAAGGTTGAATTTCTTTGACATTTGAAGCACAGTGGTCTTTAACATCTGCTGTCCCATGATGTGTGCTTGACAGCTCAGTTCAGCAGGGGATACATAACATCATATTGGCATTTTTTTCCAGCTTATACAGCTGGGAATAACCTGGGCCACAAAGGATCATGCCTTTTAAAGCTTTTTGATACACCATTTTATTTTCTATATTTTTTCCAATTGTTTCAGCAGCTTCTAACATTTTAAATTAGAGTTTTAGCCTGACATAGAAAGCAATTTGTTTACTCAATAACATGTTAATTTCCGTTGTTCCAAAATAGTTGAACTAAATACTGATTTTCTTGTACAAATGTCAATAATTTAATAGAAAATAGCTTCATCAGAAATATTGATGGAAATAAATAATTCTGTTAGGAAATACTGTTAATATGCCATGTGTTGAACCCTACATTTAATTCTGTTCTACTGTTGCAGTAAATGTACCTGTTTTTCTTATTTTAAGTGACAATCCAAGGAGAAGGGTTTCACAAAGTAGGGCCTAGGTTGCTTAAAAAATCGTTCTTAAAAGTATTGACAAAAAAGCAGGTTTTAAAATTAATTTGTGAAAATGCAACTTTAACAGATTTTGATGGCTAAAATCACTCTATTACTTACTAAATAAGTAAAGAATAATAGGAAAATTAAATAAGAATCAATTTGGAATGTTTTACACAGAGATTGAGGATACAAAATAACAAGACACCGAAGGCTATTGATTCTAAAACAAAGAGTTTAGACGCACTTACTCACTGAATACTTTAACATTTGTAAGGTGGTAAATACCACAGCATCCTAAAATTCCTCTCATTAGCTTTCCTGTTCTGAAAAATAAGTGTTTTTCAATTTGGTTAAATTTACTGAGTTTTATGACTACTATTACTTATATTTTCAGTGATCCTTCCTCAAAGTAATTGGTGACTTTTAATGGAACAAACTGTACAAAGACAGTTGACATAGAAACTCTTAACAGATGCAGACTAATTTCTGGATTGTTTACATGTTAAGAAGAAAGCATCAAATTTTTAAAAGTAGGTATAGTCTCTCTGCTCAGCTCAAGAATTAACACCTAGTGCA
Organism: Catharus ustulatus; assembly: GCF_009819885.2. Classification (NCBI taxonomy): domain Eukaryota; kingdom Metazoa; phylum Chordata; class Aves; order Passeriformes; family Turdidae; genus Catharus; species Catharus ustulatus. The sequence goes on from NC_046222.1 coordinate 66,670,105, forward strand.
TTAAAATTATTTGTTTCAAGGCAAATTCATTGAAGAATTTTCATAAGAAATTGTCCATGACAGAAAACATGTCCCCTGTAGGTCTTTTGTCATACCTCTCACTCCTGTATCATTTGTCTTAGTCACCCTGGATCATTTCCCATGCCACTAAACACCAGTGTAAGTCAATTAAGCCAAAAGAACAAGAAATAGAGGATAAAAGTTAAAGAATCTTCATGATAAGTGATTGAATTCACCTATCAAATCCAAGGGATACCTTGGTAACACAAGGTGTATGAGCAACCTTTCACCCTTAATTATTACTCAATTTTTCAAAACACACTGATAACTGCTGTATTAAAATATACTGTGCTCTGAAATGTGCAACCTTACCACTCTGAATTCTGCTGCTGGTAAAGTTCCCCAGGTCTTCTTGATTTATTAGAGACACAGCTCAAAGAACCTACATGTTCAATCTGTAAAACTTTGTGGTGTTGTATGGGCACAGACTGACTGCATCATGTGCGCTATATGAAACCTCTTTGGTATGTATTGCCTCTTGATGGTGGATACCTATTCACTGCCAAGAGCTGCCTGTCACTGCCATGGGCAGTACAGGCCCATGCATTAAGGCAAAACTGCTATACATGCTGACTAACATGCACGAGCATTTTGTTAGTGCATGATTTTAGAAAAGAAATCTGATCTCAGAAAGTCTTTTTCATAAGACATAAGGTAAACATTTGCTTTTACCTGTATGAGATAAAAAACGTCATTTAAACAATCCAAGGCTTTTTACTGGCTACTGTTGAGCACACTGAATAGTTATCTAGCTCCTATGCAGATATCTTGGGAAATATAAGATATCAGCTCTTACATTCCTTCAGAAAGATTTTTAGAAGTAAAGTTAAATCAAGACTCTTATTTAGTCATATCAGGCTTGTTTATCTTTATGGTTATCACATATAATCTTCAGGCATGCAATAAATCAGTTGTGCTGTCCTTGAGCTCATTGCATCCACATCAGAGTTTCTACCCTCAGGCTTTGAGTCCTAGTTTATGATGTTCTTTACATGGATGAATAAGGTTCATGAACTGATGCACAGTGAATATCTCAATTTCCAAATAATTCCTTTTCTAGAAACTGTGTTTATAATGGTGAGGGGTTTAAAATGTGAATACCACAGAACTGCAAATAAAAGTTTGAGTCCAGTTTATTGATTCCTAATTTTTTCAGGACAATAGACCTTCAAATTGCAGCAAAATTTGCTTAAGATGGTAAGTGCCTAAGACAGAGGAAAGAGCATCCAAGTTAGTAAAATATTTACATGATGAGGCAGGACTACTTATTTCATATAAAGTATTTGAAAGTTTTTTTCTATAAAGAGCTAGAAAACAAATAATTAACTACAAGATAAACTTAAAGAATGTAGAAAACCCCTAAAACTTTTATATCAAAGATTTTAAGAGCATTAAATGTAAAATGAAACTACTCTCGTTTGGAAAAAAATATATTTTGCCCATGTGTCTTCTGTTTCTGCTGAAAAGCTGAAGACCAGTATATGTACATATATATATATGTATATATGATATATATGTAGGGAAATACTGATATGTGGATCTACTGTTTATGCCACAGCCTGTTAAATCACCTCACATCATTGAGAATATTCAGGGAATAAATGTCTAATCTGCAAAATTTAAAAAAAAATTCCAATCTCTCTTTAGTAATGAACTTCTTCAACCACACACTGCTTTCTGAGTGTCCATGGAGCTAAACTTTCTCCCTAATGCACTCCTTCCCATACCAGTGTTAGTGTGTTAGAATGTTCCTATATTTTAAGAGGAATGTGGTCAATTCATAGTAAATGTCACTTTGTCAAAATAGCGTGCTGTCTGACTCATGTAATTTATTGAAGAGACAGGAACCTTTAATATTTCCAGGTGTGATTTAAAAAATGCCATCATTACAGGCACCAGGGACATAATATAATAAATCACATCACACATCTAGTACATACATTTAGAGTTGTTTGAAATTGCCAAATGGTTTTGATCATAGACTTAATAGCTGTCTCCTGTGACAGGACTTTAGACAATTTAAATTTGTATATCTTGCCATTATCTCTTAGTACCTAAAACTTGAATTTGAGAACAGGAATGAAGGAAATTCTTCTAATGCACATTTGCAACATTACACGATGTGATTTCTCTGACATATATGTCTTTATACAAATAGATTTCTCAGAAACAGTGACATGATTTAATGAATTATTCTATTTCTTAAGTCTTTTATGAATTATTCTGTTTTTTAAAGTATTTTATTATCAAAACAAATTTCCTGTTTGCTCTTGTCCTTTTTAACTTAAAAAATAAAATTAGGGTTTTTTTTTTTATTTATGCATTTGATTTCCTGAACATCTTTTAGGTTTTCTGAGATGCTCTGAATTAAAAGTTTTGAATGTCATCTTCCTCCTCTGTAGATTACCAGTAATATGGAAGTAATAACACTTCTCTGTCATAAAATTTCTTTATATCTGAAAACAAAAAATACCCATAAGACCTTATTTTCTTTAAAAACAAAGAAGGAAAATTATAGTTCACTAAATCAGACTGGACTACATTAGTTACAGTAAAAACTACCCTCTATCTCTAATAAGGAAATGATTGACAAAAATATTTCCAAACAAAGATAGGCATAAAACTAAAATAAAAAGATAAATTAGTCTGACTGTAGGTTATTCGTTCAGAAAGAGCTCATCCGTATTGCACACAGAATGGATGAGTAACATGGATCTAATGGACTATGCAGTCAAAGATCAGATAAAGCTTGGTTATCTGAAGTTGGCTGATATGATCTTATCTAAGTGTACCAACTGCTAGTTGTAGTTTACTCATCAAGTTAGTTACGACGGAAGAAACAAAATATCTGCAATAACTGATGCCAAGCCCTTTACAACATAAACTTTTAAATTAAAGGCACAGCCTGAACAGAACTAAAGTGCAATTATTGAAGAAAAGAAACATCAAAACCAAAGCAGACAGAACCAAAAATACCTCTGATACATAATTGACAAAAACATATTCCTCATGTAATAAATTGCCCTTTTCCAGTTTTATTATTTATGTTTACAACTTCAAGGAATGAGCTAGACAAGACAGAATAAAACTTGAGGACCAAAAATGGTAACATTGCCTGGAACTACACTGCCACTGTCATTCTCCATCATTGACCTATATTCCTGTTTCTTTTTCACTTTGCAAACCCTGCACAGTAGTCTCTGAAACAAAGTTGAATAATTTATGGCACTACAGCCAATGGCTCTAGTGATATCGTTGAGTGCTTCCACAGAATTTTGAACTGATATTTAGACATAGTTTGACTGCAGGAGCAGAAGAGAAGAAAGTTTTACTGAAAGGTTACATTTGTACTGCCAAAATGGAGCATATCGGTGGAGAAGGCATTTGGCAGCTACTGGTCTTCTGTTGATCTCCTTGTGAGGAAAGTAGTGTTCAGAACTACCACGTCAGACAGCTAGCATGTCAGTACTATCTTAAAGTTCCAGAATAACAAATTGAAATTGTCACAGGAATTAGATAAAAAAAAAACCCAACAAAATCCTGCCCAAAAAACCTAAACCTGTAAATATAACTAAATAATGTATTTTTAAAATATATAAAATATAGCTCAGAAATATACTCCTATACTGTTAAGTAGCTTAAGTCTATTTGACTACCTCCTTGATGATTTTTATATAAAAATAAATCTTCATGATTTTGTTTTTTCTTTCTGATTCCATGACAGAACTTAAACAACATGAAAAACTTGAGTAAAAGAAATGAAGGTTTGGCATATCAAGTTTATGCAAACATAGCACAACAAAAATTACATTACCTGAATCTATAATTACCCAACAGAGTGAATTCCACTTAAGACTGATTTTGACAAATTTGAAAAATTAATTAGCTTGCAAGAGTTTAAGTTTGTCTGTTAAAACTCATTCGATCTCAACCTCTGTTATCTTTTTTTTACTGGGGAATTCTGAGAGTTGTACAAGTGAGCCAAATGAAAATGACAGAAATGCAATGTGATTTAATATTTACTTGAAGATAAACCTGCACTTGGAAATCTAAAATGAGATTGCATTTGATAAGGTCTGAAGATGCAAGACAAAGCTGTTAAACATTTTTGTTCCCTGAAATGTAATTTCAGATAATTTCTACTTTTTTAATTTTCAGTAAAGACTGATATTTTTTTTTGTGGCATGCTAATCTACAAGTAAATTTATAAAAAACCAAACATTTCCCTTACAGAATGTGTTTCAGAAGCCAGTAGTGAAGGCACAAGCACTTCCTCCTTCAGTCCTCTACCTCTTCTGCTGGAATGATCTTTCAGGGAGAAGTAAACTTGGAGAAAATTACTCCACAATGGTTTTAATCACAAGAAGAAAAACTCCCAAGGGTAGATAGTTCAGGGATATGATACCGCTAGTAAAAGTCATTGCCTTTAGTTACTCTTCATGAAAAATTCTTCCAAATATCTCCAGCAAATAATGACCTCTAGCCACCTCAGTAGGACTTCAATTCAACAATGAAAAAATATGCTGCAGGATTTTTGTTTAATCATTCAGATATTTCTTACAATAATGTGAACTTCTGGATTAAACAAAAACAAAAACAAAAAAACCAAAACCAAAACCAAAACCAAAACCAAAACCAAAACCAACCAAAACCAAAACTAAACCAAATATATATATATATATATATATATATATATATATATATATATATATATATATATATATATATATATATATATATATATATATACAGTAATTTCACGAATATAAGCTGCACCATTTTGACTAAAATTTGGGTCCCAACCCGGAAGTGCGGCTTATAATCAGATGTGGCCAATATATGAACAAAGTTCAGAAATTTGCCAACCCAGAAATATGAGCCCACCGCCCCAGAGGGGCGGTGCGGAGCAGCGGCGGGCACAGCCTGGCCCCGGGGAGGCGGCACAGAGCAGCAGTAGGTAACGTCCCGGTCCGGGGGAGGCGGCCCCAAGCCGGGCCCGCCTGGCCCTAAGCCAGTAAACCCCACGATCCTGCGATTCTGTTACTAATTGACAACTTTGTGAAAGTTGTACGCGGATCCTCGCTGTGAAAGAAATTGTGGCTAATAATCCAGTGCGGTTTATATATAGACAAAGAACGAAATGTAGCCGACACCCGGACATGTGATTTATAATTAGTGCTGCTTATAATCATGAAATTACTGTATATATATGTATATATAAAAGAAGCACAATAAGAAGTATGTATTCCCTTCAGTTTATTTTACTATTCTGGTGATGTGCCTTTCAGCACAGATACTGGTTTCATAGTTCACCTTTCACTTCTATTTTATGTAGTCTTCACATCAGCTTAGAGTATTTTCATATAAGTTTTGACCTGACCTGACCCCTTTGAACTTGTATGATCTCACTATCAGAGCATAAGGAAAAAAAAATGTTGAAACTGTAATAAGGAATTCAGTTTCATTTATCCACTATAGATTTTTTGTTTAACTTCCATTTCCTTTTCTACTCCTTTCTCGAATGCCACATTGTGATAAAAATGCAGTCATAAGTCAAAACCGGGCCATAGGCTCCTAGAGCATTAGAAGATTATGTATTATGAAAACGTTATACTGTTTATGTCAGTAGAGAAAGTAGGACTGTATCATAATTCATACATATTGTACGTTCCATCTGTTAGTTATTTAGTATTGTTTAATTGATGAGTCTAACGGGTTAACTCAAGCAGAAGCTGACAGCATATTCTGTGAGACAATGAGTTGACAGCAGCTGTTCCAGCAAATACCTGAGACAATGCAGAAAGTTAAATGCTTTGAAGTCTATCCCTGACCTCCTGCTGAGCTGTCAAACTTTTTTGATCAAACTCCAGTCACAGGTGCAAACAGAAAGATTTTCATTAACTTTGTAAAGGTACACACTTCCTAAAGCTGGACTAAAACCGTAACTGAAACCAAACTTCCACACCTGAGATCTTCAGATAATTTTGGCCTGTGTAAGCGTTCAAGTAAGGCAGATATGCAATAAATCTTTTATTGCTTTCCCTTTTATTGTACTGGCACTTCATTATTAGTTATTATTTCCATTTTAAATTCAAAATACATTTAATTTGCTAAAGGCTGTTTAAAATCATTGAATTAACCAATTCATTATTGCTTTCAGAAAAATTATAGACCTGAAATCCATCTAGATCTATTCATTAATCACACAAAGTTCAGTAAAATTATTACAGATAAAAGATAAAAATACAGATACATATGCATATAAAAAGATAGCATGCATTTCTCCTGTCATGCAGATCTTAACTCAGAGGTCAAAAATACAAGTAGATCTTATGTCCTAACAAGGATGACCGACATGTGAATAATGAGACAGGGAATTATGGCAGTGAATAGAGGAATATTATTCTAGCTACTATGTAAACTCAGAACAGACATACTTGCATACCAAATATGCACTCAGAGAGGGAAAATTGCAAGCACTAGGAGACCCCTATTATTAAGATTTCTCACCACATCAAAACATAGTTAAAATGTTATGAGTAGTTTTATTCCAGAATATAAAAATCTCTGCTGTTGAAGAGTTTTTAAAATATGCCTGTAGTTCTCAGAGAGCTGCTTGCTTAGCAATTTTTAGTGTTTAATAGTGTAACGTAGAGCTTGGGAATACGTGGTTTGGTGTGTTTTTCTCATTCAACCTTTAGAGGACTACAAGGTCAGCATCTATTTGGTGACGGTGGGATTCATCTAATCAAAACCAGACATCCAAAGTAAAAATGTTTATGTCAGAACTAATCACTCCAGACTCTTTTTATAGTTAATAGTGAAAAAAAAGTCCTGCATGTACAGTGGGATTTATACTTGTGTATTTTTTGTTTGTTTGTTTGTTTGTTTTTTATTCTAACATAGGTATGTAAAAATAGAAGCTTCCAGTTACTGTGGAGTTCAATGAGACTTAGCAAAACTGTTAGATGTTAAAGTCAGGAGAGCTTCAGACTGCTAAAAAAGTAAGTGTAAAAGATTTTAAAAGCATTTTAAGGTCCTGAGAGTCTCTGCCTGTGAATGGAGGTTATAAAGCCACTATGCGCCTGCCTACTGCAGTCAGAGACTTGGGATACCTGTCAGATCTCTCCAATACAAACATGGGTTCCCAGACTGATTCAAAGCAATGCCTGGTCCCTGGGCACTCTTACCTTGTCACATTTTTAGTCTTACCAGAAACAAGCTTTCCTCCTACTTGTTTGCTAGCCCAACTTGAAATTTGCTACTGATGCGCATTTGCGCGTATTTGCACATACATTGGGTTAAAACCAATAGGGGCAAAATATATGCTTTGGTCCCTCTAGTCACTGGTCCATAAACTTCGAAGGTCTCACACATGAGCTGAATTGCACAGAAGGATATTTAGGAAAAATGATTTAATGAGAAGATAGGATGGATCACAGTTATCAGATCCATGACTCAGTCATTCAAGCATGCTGACTGGTGCCTGCTCACTTTTGATTGTATGTTTACATCCTTCCTCTTCCCACACTTTCTCCCTGATCTGCCCTCATTCTCCCTTTACCCAGCTCTGGTCCTCCCAGATACAGTTTTTGCATAGACTCTTTTGGTTGCTGTTTCTGAAATAGAAACCAGAGATGGACAAGAAGTACATTCTGCCATGAACTTCTGCATAATTATCTCATAATCTGGTTTTGGCTCATTCTGAGACATCATACCCAGATGTAATTTAGAACTGAGACAAAATCCACAGAATCAGCAAGCAGCACATAGGTCAGAATAAGCAGCCTGGTGCTGACAAGCAGCCCAAAGAGGGGATCACTGTAAAGGACATGTCACCAACAAGAAAGCAAGCTGTAATTGGAATGGAATTAATTGTTTCTAAAATCAAATCAGCTTTTGCTATCACTATTGAAGTGGTTGGACACACTTTTTGGGTGTTGCATCCATTTTTTTTTTAGTAGCCCTAGTCAAAGAATGTCTAGAAAACTGCTTCTTTTGTTTAGACTCCTGTTTTTTTTTCTGTTGACCATTGTATTTAGATGATTTTACCTGTTTGAGGGATTTTTTGAGTTCATGGTAAAATAATGAATTATTTAGAAGGTAAGTAGAAGGAATTTGTGAGCCATCATTTCAAAGCCACATTTCTTACATTTTCTCACTCGCACTAGCCAGTGTGGACCTGAATGCTTAATTCAGGCTTTGTTTTCTGATGGCTCATCATTCAGCTTACCAGTAACCCTGGGGGTTTTGGGCAAATTTTGATTCAGTTCTAAAGGTCTACTTGATAAGAATCTTGCTTTTGGATTAGAGCAATATAAACAAAGACTGAATGACAGAAAAACAGTCACAGTTTAGGTTGAAAGGAAGCAAATGATGCCACAAAAAAGAGATGAGAAGTGAAAGGAAGCATCTCATGAAAACTAGGAAAATTTCAGGAAAGTTTGTCCTGTTATTCTGACTATTCTGACAAAGAAAATTAGGCTGATAACACAAAATTCTTCACACCCTTACAGTGTTCCAAATTTATCCAAACTGCTGATTTGATGGCAATATCAGAAAACCAATCTATGTTTGCATAAATATGTCACAAGATTTCTTTTTTCAGAAAACATAAAAGTCTACTGCCTAAAGCAACTCCTATTTTAGTGATACTAAGCATTAGTTCTTGTCCCTTCCTTCAATCTACTTTTGCACAATGATGTCCATGATACATTCCTGTACTCACAGGCTATATACTCAGATCAGAATTAAAGTACTTGCAAAATGAAGTGTCTCTGTCTGTTGTACTAGCATACAAGTTATCTCAGCAATTTTATTTGCAATCTAGAAATTCACAGTCTATACTCCAGTTTATCTTAAAAAAATTTTTGGAAATTTGGGATTGGAGAAGAAAGCCTTGATTGTTGAGTAACTAGGAGGTTAATATCAGTTAAGAAAAAAATATCAGCAGGAAACTATTGAAGGCTTTCCAGGACCCATGCTAATATAGTTCAGAAAGCATTCAAATTATAGGCCCAAACTCATTCATAGTTAATTTATGAACATTCCTTGAATATATGAACACAATTAATATTCCCTTTTTTGTGTGCTTTGCTCTTTCAGGTCAGTACAGGTCTATGATATGTTCTTCACTCTTTTTCTTAAAATATCCCTTACCTCCATTATTCTCAAAGCATTTCCTTACCTCTGTCAGCCTCATAGCCTCTTGTATCTGTATGCTGCTTACTCGTCATATACAAATCTCAGATTGGTTACTTTTACAATTAGGAATACATTACTATAGGAACACACTTTCATAAAAGAAGAAATAAATTAATAGCTGCATCTTATTTATGGTTCATAAACATTAATAAAAATATTCATAACTAATGTCTTCTATATGTAATTTTTAGCAGCTCTACAGCCATTATCTTGTCTGCTTCTAGTGCTGTACAGTTGCAAATCCAATAAGATATGAAGAATAAGAAAGACAAGGCTTCATATATCCTTGGTTTGAAAAGAACAAAGGCTCATGTGGATTGTCTGAATTAGTTCACCTACAGGAGAAGGGCTTTCTCAACTATCTGTCACTTTTTTTTGCGAAAAGTACAAAAATTTTGAGGAAAGAAAAGAAAGAAAGCAGTACTTTTCGACATGCAAACTGACTTTGTCTATAAAAACTGTGTGACACATCACACTGAAATTCTAAAGAACTGCTTTGGATACCAAGAGGGTTTTGCTCAGATGACATTGTACATTCAGACTCTGAATCAGGGCACACTTAAATGTAAAAATTCAATCAAGCCTTGATAATTCATATTCCAATGTCCTTTAATTATTAAATATTTTTGGAGAAAATATCACTGTCCAATAAAATTAGTGTCACCCAGGAGCACAAGTTGGCAATTTTGTATATAAAATATGTGGTTTCATTTGCAAGCCAAATAAATTTCATTATTTCTTTATTAAGAACTTCTGCTAAGAATCAGAAAAAAATCAGTAAGAGCAAACTTCTTATGCTTGGTCAGGATACTGACATACTTTTATTTTTTTTTTTTTCCCCCAGATCTGTGGTATGAACCTACTGGGAAAAAAAAAAATAAGGACATTCGATTCCTGCTGTTTATATTTTAGTATCTTTATATTTTTAAGAATGAAGTATGAAACTGAAATATGATCATTTTAGAACAAAACAAAAAGGATGAATAAAAATAAACATAACTTGGATCACAAGATTTGGACCAACAAGAAATTACAAAAAAGTCAGTAAGGAATATGGAAAAAAATTGAAAGAAATAATTTAATGCATAAAATAATATTTGAGTGAACACATGTGATCCATCTTGAATAATTTAATTGAAATTGAAGGTAGTTTAAAGTCCAATTAAATGTATATTTCATAGATTTGAAAGTGAAAACATGGCAAAACAAAATTTTGTGTGTAAAATCAGACATTTTTCTGTTAAAGGATACGAAATTAAGATTGGTAATGCTAGAAATTATAGTTCAAATCTGATGCTGTATAATACTAAAATAGTATTGTTCATCAGGATAAAGTAACATACAAGGAGATTGGCATACAAACAGTGAAACTGTAATTGCTATATTAACAACACCATCAACTACATATTAATGAGAGATTCACCCATTATCTGGTCCTAGATTTAAGGAGTTAGCCAGCCAATAATTTCTGAATTATAAAGGATGGAAACTAATTTTCAAACAATTTTTTTTTTAAGTAGGATGGGAATAAAATCACTAAGTAAACTGGATCGTTTTTCATTTTTTGTTTCAAAAACTTATATACTTAACCAGGACCCAGTTCGTTATATAAGAAATGAGCACCTAAGTTTTAGAACTAAATTATATTAAGGAAACCTTTACAAAAGAAATATGAATGTTACAGAAATAATGTGGTTTGGTTTAGTCTTTTTCAATCCAAAGTTTAAAATGAGCATTGAAATAATTATTGAGAATCATAAAAAAGTATTAAAAGTATTCTTCATCTTTCAATGGAACTTGATAGACAATGATTTGGAAACAACCAAACCACTTTGTAACAAAAAATACAGAAAAAATTAAAGGAAGTGGTTGTTGGTGGGAGGCCCATAGACGTTAATTTGAATAAAGATTAAACAGTGATGATAAAGTATATTTCCAACATGATTTTCATGGTCATGTATGTCTTTTCAAATGACAAAATACTTTTTTTTCTGGAGAGTTTTTACTACAATATCAAATATAATTCCTAACATTTATATTCCACAAAATAAAATATAGCAAGCAACTCACTTTGTAAGCAAAAATGTCTAATATACGGTCAGAAACTAATTAGGAACAGAGTATTTCTTCCAGTAGAAGCTTTCCATTGTAGTGATTCAGCTTCATTTTTAATCTGTGTGCTAAATTAAGAAGCCTTTAAAATATTTCATACTGAGGTGCCACTACATAGTTTATGTTAATGTAAAAATAAAAATGATTTGCAAGGAAATGGTTTCAAAAGCTTAATAACCTGTATTTAAAAGGATAGTCATTTTTATTGCTTACATCAATTTTGGAGTTAAGGCACCTACTGCAATTATTTCTATGGTGTGTATCAGTGATACTTCAAACACTGCCACCCAGGTCTCTAAAATATTAAAAAATATTTTGCTTGTACATTCAGTCTCAGGAGTTTTATAGTCCTAGTACTCTAAGGAAAAGGATAAAGAAATCCTCTACTTATATCTCCTACAAACAGGAAACGACCAAGAGATGAATAATTCCTTAGGAAGCCATTCTGACACAAAATAAAGCTGACTTTGGGTGCTGGAGTAGAGATACCCCTGCAGCCCCTGATGAAGATCATGCTGAGACATCCTGTGCCCCTGCAGCCTGTGGAGGTCCATGGGGGAGCAGAGATCTAGCTGCACCCAGGGAGGACCCCATACCAGAGCAGATGGATGTTCAGTGGAGGCTCTGAGCCTTTGAGAAGCATCTCTGTAGCAGGCTCCTGGCAGGACCTGCAAACCCATGGGGAGAAGAGTCCATGCTGAAGCAAGCTTGCTAGCAGGACTTGTAAGGTCATGTTGGAACAGCCTGTTCCTGAAGAACTGCACTCCATGGAAGGTATCCACATTGGAGCAGTTTGTGAAAAACTACTTTGCATGGGAATAATGTTGGAGAAGTTTATGGAGGACTGTCTCCTATGGAAAGGACCCCACACTGGAGTGGGAAGTAGGCAAAGTGTGAGGAGTCCCGAGGAGTGAGTGGCAGAGACAATGTATGATGAACCGACCACAGTCCCCACTCCCTGTTCCCATGAGTAGCTGGAGGGGAGAACACACAGAATAAAGGGACTTGAGCACAGGAAGACAGTGGTGTTTTAAAGATTTGTTTCATTTCTCATTATCAGGCTCTAATTTGATTGGTAATAAATGAAACTTTTTTTTCCCACAAGCCTTTTTTGCTTATAATGGGAAAAAGTGAGTGTTCTCTCCTTGTCTTTAACTCAGCCCATGAGCCTTTTTTTATATTTTCTTGCTGCTTGTTTTGTTGAGGACGGAAAGGACAGAGTAGCCTAGTGGTTACCTGGGTCCCAGACAGGGTCCACCCACCATAGACTTCATGGAACTGTTCATATTTAGCTTGAAAGCTGTAAAGGCACCTCCTCAGTTTACACCAAAGGGTCCTTCTGTAAACTGGCTGACTATTTAAAAAATTAAATGCTGACTTTGTTGTCTTCATCTCATACAAACTGCCAATGTGGCATTTTATGACAATGTCTGTATACATGTCCTTAATAAGTTGTAGAAAGGGAATGAATCATGCTTTTTTTCTCTACCAAAAAACACTGTTACCTCTTATGATTACCTTTCCTGACTTAAAACTCCTGACCAATTTTAGCACACTGCCAACTGAGTTTCCCATAATCATGGTTTAACTTCATAAACAGAATACAGATACCATCTATCTCAACTAAGCATCAGAAGTCTTTCAGTATCTTTATTCAAATATTTAACAACAGAAAGTATGTGCTAAGTCAAAGTATATCTAAATATCTCTATCTCACTGTTTCTACCTTGGCTATTTCTTGCTTGATGGAATTCAGCAGTATTTGAAAAACAAGTCTTCCCTTAGAAATATGCAAGTTAACTAATTTTTTTCCCCCTAATTCCCAAATTTTCAACTGAATTATTTGATTTCTGATTAGAATTCTCACAAGAAAACCAAACAAATGAACAAACAAAACCCATGAGAAACTACACAACCCAACTTAAAAAATAAAGGGAAACTGCAAAATATCTAACCTTTTAGGCCTTGGGATACCTTTTGGGAAGAAGAACGTAACAGTTCAGAACTCCTAAGAACAGGTTTGAATGTGAGATGTACAACAGGCAATAACATTAAAATACATATTCCTTTTTGTAGATGTAAAGGATGATGTCTTTGAAATTATTAGAAATAATAGAAGTCTTATTGCTTGTGTCTTCCCGTTCTCTCATCTTGGTATGTTCTTCCCTTAAAAGGTTTGTACCTTTTAGAGTAGCTTTCAAAGTAAATATATGATAGATATCTTTGTCAAAAAAAAAGCAGCTTGATTTCATGTTCCAGTTATACAGGTCAGCATCTATGGTCCCTGGATGCCTGGGACCATAAGGGCTCTCTCAGCAGTCCCAGGGAACAGATTGGCTATATAAACAGCACCAAAGCAGCACATGCAGAAAAAAGAGAAACCCCGCTGCTTCATTATTTTTCCTGCAGCTGTATGGGCTGTCTTGTTTCTCGCTTATAGTTTTGTAGGGAGTAATCATATTGAGAACACCTGGGGTGACATGTAATTACAGCATGATTGTGTGGAAAAATGTGGGTCTATTCAAATTTCTCAGGGGCTATAGACAGCTGGTTCCTTTTAATTCTTACAACAGCATGTGTTCTGTAACAGCTGGAGATGCGTTTTTCTATTCAGCTTCATTTGATGGATTGATCATGAGGCAGGTGATCAGCAATTTCTAAACTGTAATCCAAACTCTGCCACTAACTTGCTGTTAGCCTTGGGCAAACCACTTAGTGTCAGACCCAGATGAACTACTTAAACATCTAAAAAATAACCTAGGTAGAATACGGACATTTTTGTCCAGAACAGCAGTTTTGAAATCTATGTTAAGCTGAGCAGCTTCAGAAGCATCCCTGTACAGAAACTACAGGAGATTTCAGTTTTGTTATAATACTGTCTTAAAGTTCAAGAGATAATTATTCTTAGTTTATCTGCAATCTTCAATTCATTCCTCATATTGAAGGATAACAAAAAAAAAAAGAAAAAATTGCTGGACTTGCTGAGATATCAATCTCATTGAACTCTCTTATTCTTACACTCCAAGAGAAAAAAAATTGCTTGAACAATGCAATGATACGATTGGTGACTTTTGAAATATGACTACAGGAAAAAACTATTTGGAACCATTTTTATCCACAGTCATCTGTCTTTTTTGCCTGGGGGAACAGAGTTGCATATCTTCCTTTCCCTTGCCTTCCCTTCCTTCCAACGTCCAGTAAAGCAAAGTCATGCCCTATCCATCAGATTATAGGCTTACTGAAGATAATTCTAGATTTTCCAACCCACAGAGCAAGAAAAATTGAATATGATTAGAACTTAATAGTATTTTCTCTTTAATGACAACCCCAGATTCTCTTCTTTGACATCAAAAATTGCATATTTATCTCATTCAAAGACTACTTAATATCAAAAGCCCGAATACAGTCCTCAAAACCTAATATCTCTTCTTCCCACTGCATTCTTGAATCACTTCAACTACTAAATCACATTATCTTAGGTCTAATAAAATATTGATTTTTTTTCTAATTTTTGTGTGGTGAACAGATTTTATAGAAAGGGAAAATATTGTCTTCCTGTTCTTCTTCCATTAGAGAAAATGAGAGTTTGAACTTTTATTGGATAAGGAAGAAAATGATTGGATATTTTTCACTAAGTATTGTAAAGGAAGTCCAGGAACTGAGCAATATAGCACATAGCTGCTGGTTTATAAGCCTAGCAATACTATCTAGAGACTTGTTCCACAGGAATATATTTGCATATTGTAGTCTTTATTTTCTAAAGAGCGAAGTCATTATTCCACATAAACATGCAAAGTGCCATTCAGATTACACTTACATGCGCAGTGTGAAAAAAAAAAAAGAGAGTTCAGAAAATAGTTAAGAAAACAAAGGAGGGAAAAAAGAAAAAAATTAACAAAAAAACCCAGTTTTTGCAAAGAGCAGATTCCTTCCAAAGGTCTAAAGTTTTCAGAGAATCAGGTTGCTGTATCATTTTATAATGTTATCCTGCAGATGTAGACATTTCAGCAATGTTGATGCCTATTTTATTCCTCAGTAAATTAGGATTTTAAAAATTAAGTATCATTATGTTTACATTCTACGGAAACCATAACCTGGTTTGTGTTCATGGAATAGGGTACACCTAAATCACAGAATGAAACAAATAAATTGTAGAATATAATTCCAAAGACATGTTCTCTATACAATTCACTCCAGAGAAACAGGTGGCACTGCTGCCAAAATGTATTGCTTGGTTTAGTGACTTTTCAGACAGAAGGCTCGACTTAAATGGTAATTTTAGCGGAAAGGATTTCCAATATAGGAGATGGCAGCAAAGATCTGACTGCTTCTTCCACTGAAGCAGTCAGTAGACGATCTCAAAATCTTAAAGGAAGATGAATCTTCCCCAAAGACCATGGGGGCAAGGTCTGTGGAAAAGAGTGGCCTTTGTCCTTACCACTCCACTGCTCTTTCACGCTCCAAGGGAAATATTTTCTACTACTACTACTACTACTACTACTGAGTGGTACGTGACACGTTACCAACTTTACTTACTTTACTTTTTTTCGGGTCTTTTTTTCCTTCCTGTACATCAAACATTTAAAAACTTTAGCCTAACATGGAGAAGTCACAAAGTAAATGTTCTACCTTGAATCCCAAAGGTTTGTTTGAAAATGAATTGTAATGATCAGGATGCTTACCAACACATATATCCTTGGATGTGATAAACACAGTTGTATTTCAGAAAGCAAAATAGTTACCTATCCTTACCTCTGAATATCTACTTCTAAGTATAGCATGATAGACTTAGTATGCTCTATAGAGCTGGTTTTTTGCTCTTTACATCTTTCCAGTTCTTTAATGGCTACAGAAACTTTTCCCTTATACACACTCTTGAGTATCTAGGTTGATGTGTTTGTGTGTGAACAGAATGATCATTTTGGTGAAAATTCGGTAATAACCATGGTATTTCCTTGAAACAGTCCTTTAAAGGAAATGGTTTTGAGGCAGACTTCTAAAATAAACAAATAAAATGCAAAATACCCCCACTATCACTTCTTCAAATGAAGATAGGTCCTGATTCATCTTTGTGTTTCTGGTCAAAGTATATATGCCTTTTGGATAACTTAGAAAAAATATTCCTCTCTTAGATGTTAAGAATTTGTTCCCACAATATTTTATGTTGGAAATTTGAATGGCTAGCCATTTCTGCCAGCACGTTATTCCCTATTACCTTGCCATTTACCCCTTTAAATAAAAAAAATAAAGAAATCAAAAATTATGTATAGCATTGAGCTTATGCATTAAGATATCATACTTACATCAATATTAAAACCAAATAGAATTTGATAACAATATTTGTTGATTAGGTTTTGGCTTTGGGTCAAGTTCTACATCAGTTAGGATAAATCTATAATGTTTAGTAAAATTAACACAATAAATGCAAAGAGAAGAATTGTATTTGTAGCCTACTACCACATTTTGGAGCATGAATAAATCTTGAAGACACTTCTATAAGGTACATCTACAGTCCCTGTCAAACCTTTAAAATATTCTTGTCTTAAGATGAAATAAATATTAGAAAAAGAAGAGCATGAATATCATTTGATAAGAACCATTTTCTTCTATTTGGAATTATGCATAGACATAAAGAAAGCCATGTTAGGCATTCCTTTAGGGAAAATAATGATCCATTCTAATATGGAGTAAAATTCTATTTTGAAGTTAAGTATTTCTTGTATTAAAACTATCTTGAACTCTTCCTTTCAATCACATTTTTTTTCTGCTTTTCAGATAGATATTTTACTATATAAAAATCAACAGAAAAAAGTTGTCAAAATGGTGAAGTTGACAAAGCAGGTTAAATAATGAAACTTTCTAGATAAAAATTTGAGAACCAACAGAATTAGAGTGTGGGAGAATGGATTGTAAGAGAATAGAGATAGTGCTGCAGGCACTCTTGACCCACATAAGTTGCAGTTTTGTAAGACAGGTGAATGGTATTGAAGGAAGAGAAGTGTGGAATGCTGATGTGTATTGACCAATCACAAAAGAGTAAAAGGGCACACAGGTGTTATGCATGCAAGAACAAAGATATAAAAGGTTGTACTGAGGAATAATATAGTGCTGATGCTTGAAAACATTCATGATGTTGGTTGTGCATCCTCTGTCATAAGAGCTTTGACCTCATTAACTTGCATTGCACACTCATTCAGCAGAATGCAGCACTGTATATTTGGTCTCGGCTTCCCTTCCCCACAGGAAGGTTGTTCGGTACAGATGTGTAGAGTGCTACAGGTCACACTGGCCAAGGTCCCTGAGAACCCTGACTTTCATGTCCATACAGATCTCTAATTTCTGGGATCTTTCCTCTGAGTTTACTTCACAGTTTGGCCTCAAACACCAGGTTTTTCTATTCTAAGTAGTCAATGTACAAAGGCATTATATGTGATCACCTCCCCAACTGGTGGTTCCAAGTGTACACACAGCACAGCCAGCATCTACCAATTTCAGCTAGCAAGTATGAGGTTTCTCCTTTAAAATTCAGAGTTTCAGTTCTGGACATTCACTCACCCACACATATACATAATTACTTGCCACATGTTAACATTCAAAATTTAAGTTACTTCCTTTCCTCCTAGAAGGAGAACTTCTGTCATGTCTTTCAACATTGAATAAAAGCATCAAATAGAATACTCCTGAAGCAAAGGTTTGTATCTCATTCTTATATGACAATTGAATTCCATTTTTATTAATATGTGCTGTAATGCAGACTGTTCCTTTTTTTGACAACACTATACTTGCTTAAAACTTTTTCTAAATTAAAATATTCATGTCACTTACGAAAGCAGAAACTGGACCTCTATAAAGTTATATTTGAAATTTAATGTTTGGGGATATTTTTTTTAGATGAAACAGAAAGTCTAAGTCATACCCTACTCTACTGTCAAGTGTTGCCAAAGAAACAGCAGGGAACTCTCTTATTGCCAAGACAAAAAAAGAGGAAGATATTCAAATTTTTGATAAAATGTTTAGTTTTTCAAACATTCAAGGTGAACAGATTCACTAACCTTTTCACATTGTACACAGCTATAAAAATTATTCTGTGCAAGAATAACTGATACATTTCTTTAGTTATTGAAGAAGAAATTAAACAAAATAATAGTTTCCTTTATATAGCACTATTTTCTAGTCAGCATAAAATAGGTTACTTCTTGGGCTTGAAATCTTGGAGATGTATAAATCAAGTTTGGAAGGGACATCTTTAGTGCAACTTTCTGCTCCAAAGCAGAATCAGTTATGAAATCAGACAAGGTTACAGTTAGTGTTTCAGTTCATGCGGGCTGAGAGGCTCTTGACCTTTGCTGCTGACAGTGTACACTGGGGGCTATTCAGCCACTGTTTCGTAAGGCATTTTCTTCAGGAGAGTTCCCTAACCAAGCAGTCTCCTGTCTACTTTGCTGCAAAAACTTCCTTCCCTCAGACAGGACTTTGCTTTTGACTCAGTTGAAGTTTACAAGGTTCCTGGCAGTCCAGATGAGATCTGACTTCAGGGTATTGGCATCTAATTTTCCTTAAACCACATATGCAAAGACCTTCTTTCTTTTATCTATCTTGGATTGAGGAGAATGAAATTAATATCATAAAACCTTTCTAATGATTTTTTGCTAATTATTGTTTACTCAATAAATTATCTGATTAAGTATGGGCTGCCTTGCAGTATAATCCTTCTTACCATTTATGCAATTTCATTCAAAGAACCTAAAGCTTTCAGAAATATCTGTGTAATCCAGATATATTATTTCTAACATTAGGGAGGCAAAATCTGAATTTTCTATCAAATATTTATTTTTGTCATTAAAGTTTCTGTCTTGGACAATATCATAATATTTTCTCTTCCTGGACATGTTTGCTCATGTTTGAATATAATTTAACACTCAATGAGTTACTTACTGGTTGTCATTATTTCTACAGATAAGGTGATAAATTCATCAGTAGGACAGAAGTCATTTTCATGAGCCTGAAGTTTTATACATAAATAGTCACAACAGCACACCCAAGTAAATTTGTCTTTCAGATTCACTGCGAGTGGTGGTGCTATTATTTGATATATAGTCTGAATTCAGATTCAAGTGTTAACAGAAGTTCAAAATAATATTCAGATAATGCTCTTCAAAACGTGCAAGTAAAATGTAATATAACCATGCTTAAAATTAAATACACAGTTAAATTTGAAGCAAAGGTAAGTTTTGCATGATCCACTGGAGTTAACGAAGTCCCATTGAGTCAAAGCAAGAAAAGCAAAGTGTAAGCTAGATACTAGCATAATTCCACAAATCACTTTAATATTAACATTTTAATATCAACTATGGTAACATAAGAGTTTTGTTTTTTAAATATATATATAATTATAAATTTCCTAATTTTGAAATTATTTTAATTTCATTATTCCAAGACGGACATATTTCACAGAGATAAGGAAAGATATTTGTATGATAATATAGATATTATTAGTGGTGGCGTACTTACCAAAAACCCTTAAAAACAAAACAAAACAAAACAAAAAAAACCCCAAAAAAACCAGACCAAAAACTATTTCAATTATTTTTTCAGATTTTCTATGTGCTTCAATGATTGCAAATTCTTAAAATTAAAATATTTAAAATATTTTCATAGTTTTTCACTTTCCTATGATTATAAATCTTCTTATTAAAAACCCCTTTTTAAAATTCAACATACTTCAATTGAAGTTCTTTTTATGAATTTATTGGTATTTTATAGATACTTATGTTTCAGTGTTTAAGATTAAAAGGCTGTAAAAGAGAAATTGGAGTTGAAAAATAGAATTTACATTCTAATTTATTCAGATTAAAATTATTAAGAAAGTAAAGATGTAAAACTATATTCTTTAAAAGTAAATTGACCAGAATAATCACACTGCAAAAGTATTGGATTTTTAATCAGATTATCAATTGAGTCTCATTGCAGGCAAGACTGAGATGGATTTGCAGAGGAAGATAAGAGCTAGCATGTATTCTGTCAAAAAAATTGTTTATATGTAGGGTTTGCTTGCTTATATTTTAGCATAAAACTTTGAGGCTAAAAGCCTCAAAGGTTTAGTCTCTGACCCAGAAACACATGGAATTTTTTTTAAGCATCTTATGAGAAATCTAGGAGATAGCTGGTATTGAAATTTCTCTCTTCTGAACGTGAATTACTTTATATAAAGTCTTTATTCTACTGTGTTAATTATTTCTCCTATTATTATTGTTGTTTTGGGTGTTTAGCTTGAAATCGGAGATTCTGTGTCCAGAACAAGACTCTCAGAGAGAAACAGTGCAAACTAAAGAACACCACCTCTTCTCATTCATCTATTAATGCCCTATCTATTATTTCTGCCTTCAGACAGAATGTTGCCATTTGCTATGTCTATACTGAATTTTTCTTTCTCTTTTTTTAAAGCAGTTATATTCCTATAAAATATTTTCATTATTTTCTGTTATTTCTGATCATTGACTTTGAACCAATGGAAATTAGTGTTAGAATAGATTAAAGGTTAAACTCTATCAGTGACCATGTTTAGAAAACTTTTTTTGATCCAAGGGAGGTCAAGTCAAATGCAGAAGAAACTTTGTCAGCTGTGTCTCAGTTTTCCAGAGATGCTCAGTGTAACAAAACACCTTATGAATTTCAAGCACTCAGTGAGAGAATCCCAAACTTGGAGATCCTAAGTGTAAAAGTCTTCATTTACGTGCAAAATATATACTCACAGCTGTGTTTCAATTGATAGATGCAAAAAACAGATTTACTTCAAGGATCTATAGTCCCCTGTATATCCAACACATATTCACATAAAAATATAATAATTATTTAAATAATATAATAAAATCAAATACAGAGCAATAAACTTTAATTGCAGACAAAAGACTATTAAGTCGGAATAAAAAATCATGTATCAGTTGAATTTGCCCAGAAGTGGCTAAACAATTCAATGAGGAATATTGAGCATTGCAGTTATATATAAAATTGGAGGTCTGATAAGGTTACATTGAGAATTCGTTCACTCAGTAACTATGTCATCATGGACTTAGCAAGGTAAAGTTCTTAGAGCTCATGTGTTGCTTTTGTTTAGTGAGTAATTTAAATCTTTAAACATTAAAATATACAGCTATTTTTCTTGAGAAAGAGTTAATAACACAACTTCTTTATTCAAAATTATAGAGGAGTTTAACACGGTTTAACATCAAGGCAAAAATCAATCTGGAATGAAGAATGCATCACATACGATATGAAATATTTACAACTTCAGAGATTATTATTCTGATTTTAACCTCATTTTATCAGTAATGTTCTTCTAAGCAGAAACAGACACACATTTGTCACAATGAGATTCATAATCATATTGAGTGCTTAAAAAAACTCAGTTTGAAAAGAAGAATCTAAAGTGAGAGAAGACAGAAAATGAGTCATGGCCTGTGAAAAGTACTGGTAGAAATATGACTTGACATTGTAATCTGAAAAGCCCAGTATATTTCAAATGGATGTCCAGATGAGCTTTATTCATCTTTGGAAAGCAGACCAACATAGAAATCTCTGATCTCTTGAACAGCAGTTTTAGTTAGAATAACAATTTCTTTTTCTTTTTTTTTTTTAAATCGAGAAATTTATCCAGTTCCACAGATATTCATCTTTATAGTTTTCCACTCTATAAATCTACTTCTTATAGAGGCATTTTTAAAATTGTGCTTATTTTTAGCAGAACGTTTCTACTACTAAAATGTGACTGGGTTTCTTACTTTGCATAAAAATGGAAGGTCAACCAATAAAAGAAAAAAATCCGTCTTCTTTTTCTTTCTAAATATATATATATATATATATATTTATTATGGATTTTTTGTTATGCATTTTTACTGGAAATTTTAGATACAATATTACAATTCTTGACCATAAGACTGAAAGACCTTTGAGGACTCAGTGACCAGAGTAGGGCAAGTTCTGTCTGTACCAGAGTGCACATATGGTCTGGCTTTCAGGTGTGTTGTGTTGCAAAAATCAGTTGGCCCCCAAAGTTTCATCTACAAGTTGGTGGACTGTACCATAGGGTTAGGGAAGGTACTTCCACTTGGTAGCTACCAAATAGAGGCAATTGTGCTTGTCTTAGCATTTATCTAAAAGAAATCCACATATAGAATCACGTGGAATTATTGGGATGGAAGACACTTTTAAGATCACAGATTTCCAAACACCCTGGCGTAGACAGGGACCTTCCACTACAGCAAGTTGCTCAAAACTCCATCCTACCTGATCTTAAAATGGCACCCTTCTCTCCAGTGTGCTGATCGTGCCGCGGTTTTGTGTTCTTGGCAAACTTGCTGAGGGTGCACTCAATACCACTCCCCATGATGCTGACAAAGATGCTAAACATAGACACCAGTCTCAGTGCTAACCTCTGATGAGCACCACTTGACACCAAGCTGTTGATCACAACTCTTTGAGTGCAACCACCCAGCCAGTTCTTTAAATACTTACAGATTGATCCATCTGTCAAATCCATGTCTTCTGCTTAGAAACAAAGATGTCTTGTGGGAGAGTGTCAATTTTTTTGTACAAATTTAAGTAAGTAGATGACCTCAATTACTTTTCCCTTATCCACCATGCTGTAATCTCATTGTAGAAGGACATCAAATTTGTCATTTGTCAAGCACAGTTTGCCCTTAGTGATGCCAGGATAATCTGCTACACGATCTAGTCAGGTATGGAGGTGAAACTGACAGTCCTGGAGCTTCCTTTGTCTTCCTTTTGTACTTTGTAAAAATGTGGCTATATTTCCCCTTCACCAGTCAGTGAAAACCAGACTACCATGACTTCTCAAATATGATGGACAGTGCTTTAACCACATTGTTCATCAGTTCCCTCAGGACCCATCCATGAATCTCATCAGGTCTCATTCTCTTGTCCTGCTTCTGGTTTCTAAGATGGTCTTGAACCTGATTTTCTCCTACATATGAATACCCTTTTGGTTGGATAGAATAAACAACATACAGAGTAGTTTTCTTCTAAGAAGATTGTATAAGAATTTAAATTACCAAAATGGGCAAAACTTCATATGGACAGGATCTGCTTGGCATGGGGTGCCCTGATCATAAACCCATTTGATACAGTACAGCTCAGGGTTTCCAGCATCTTAAGGGTCATAAGATTATCTACACTATCGTCTCTTTCTTTATAGAGTTAGATCTAATATACAGCATTCTAATTGGTGCTTTACAGAGTCTGAGTGCTTTTCTTACCAAGATTATAGCAAGTTAGCTCCTCCTGATGCAGAATAACAATGCAGATAAACTAATAAATACGGGTCAAAGGTAATAGATTGCCAATGGTTTCAGAGTGAGACAGTTCATAGAGTTCATAGCAAGAGCAACCATCTATATTTTTAAACCTACCACAAACACATGCTTTGATTGTGATTTGCCTACTACAGTAAATTTAAAATTACATAATTTCTTCACTTACTTCTGTTGCTGACAAGTACCTTTTTTTTTATTTTTAGATTTTTAGTTATGCACAAAACTTTAAAGTTATTTAGAGAACTCAAACGCAAAGTTATAAAAACTATAAATCTTCAAATGTTACTTGTAACATTTAAACCTTCTTAGTAATGTAAAAGAAGCAATTAGTAAAGGAATTGCCTTCAGAGAGAAACAATGAGAATGTTCACTGAAAATGTCAGCATTTATCTAACTTATTTTAAACACTTTCCCAGTAGCATTTAGAACAACTGAATTGTAGGACAGTCTTGCTGTTAGGTCTCTAAGGCTGGTTAGCCAGTGGCAGTTACACACGTACATAATATTCACTAAGGGTATCTCAGAAAATTGGTTTTCTTCAGCTGAAACTACCTTACTACAAACTGGATGTCAGCTACACATGGATGGTTTCCAATGTCTTCCTGCCTGTTGACTTCCACTTGCAGCTTCTAAGGCTACAAAGCACTTAATCTATGGAAATCTCTACCTGTGAGGATCTTCATGTAATATAACTTTTTTTCTGGTATGGGAAAATGTGTCATGAATCTGATGCATTTGATTTTTCTTTCTGCTATATTCAGTATAATCTGCATGGGAAGCAGATCTTGAGTTATGCGTACAATGTGTAGTAATGTGATTGAATGCATCTACAAGATTGCAGGTAGGCCTGAAATTACACCTTCCAACACTATATTTAAATGAAGTCAACATTCTGTGATAGGATACTTTCTTAGTTTCAAATTCACTGTACATGCATGCAAACAGCTTATTAGAACTACTCCTGGAAATTCCTGTCAATGCACTGGCTCTGCTCATTTGAGGCTGCAGTGTTTAGCATAGGTGAAAAGTGTATTCTAGGAGTTGAACAACATAGAGTATCATGTACCAGAGCCCAGAAACTGCCGATGGTACTGCTGTTTTAGTGTTTAGTGTTTAGGTTGCTGTTTAGTGTTGGCATAGCCTAACCAGCCAGGTGCAGGTTAGCTTTACCTATATGCCAAATTACAGTAAATTCACGAATACAAGCCGCACTGAGTATAAGCCGCATCTCTGGGTATTGGCAAATATTTCGTTTTTTGTCCATAAATAAGCCGCACCTGAATATAAACCGCTCTGTCGTTTGCAACGAGGATCCGCGTGCAACAAAGTTGCCAAATACTAACAGAACCGCGGCATGGCGGGGGGTTTACTGGCTCAACTAAGGCTGTGCAGGCTCAGTCTGCTAGGGGCTGCTGACGGGGCCAGGTGGCCCAGCTCGGTGGTGCCGCTCGGGGCTGGCCACCGCCTCTGGGTTCGCCCACCCTGGCCCCGCTCCCGCCGCGGCGCCGGCGGGGCATGGAGCACTGTTTGCTCCTGCCACAGTGGCTGAGGGCGGGGGCAGAGCCCCCCCCTCCTCCTCGAGCCGCGGCAATGGCGGCGCAGGCTTCCCCCCTCCTCCCCGGGCCGTGGCAATGGCGGCGCGGGGTCCCCCTGTCTCTCCCCCGGGCTCCGGCAGAGGGAAGAAGAGAGTTCTCCCGCCTCTCTCCCCGCCCCCCCGTGCTGCCTGCAGGGATCCAGGGCAACAGAGTAACACTTTGTAACAATCACGAAATGCCAGCTTTTACTGGCAGCTGCTTGGCTCGGCGCCCTGGTTGGTACGTCTGGGGTTGTAAATGTCAGAAAATTATTCACATATTAGCCGCCCCTGAGTATTAGCCGCACTTCCGGGTTTCCACCAAAATTTTTGTCAAATTGCTGCGGCTTGTATTCGTGAAATTACTGTAAATACGTGCATTCTAGTGGGACGCTGTACTTCAAGTGTAGGCACTCCAGAACTTAAGGAGCTGTTTGGGCAGTTACATTAATCCTTTCTTTATCCAATCAGTTGTCTTCTTTGTTTCTTCTCTGCACATTTTTATTTATTTATCATACTTACTTTCTTCCCTTAATGCATTCCTACAATAATAAATTATTATTACTGGGATTTAACTTTAATATCAATAACTTTCTGATGCAAAGAGATTAGATTTGTTTACAATTCTTGCCACACATGCATGGCTTCTACCATGCTTTTCTTTACATCAGACTTTAAATTTGGCTTTCCCAACATAGTCTTATATTTTTCCTAGTTTAGCGCTAATTACTGTGTTTCTTTTTATTTTGAGTTTACATTTTTCATGTGTACTCTTAATGAGCATTCTGCCATTTTGCTGTAGTTGCGGCTGTATGCATAGCCATAGCTTTTAAACCTAGGAAGCTGGAAGCAGGGGGTGGTATAACGGAGCACACCCATTTATTCATGAACAATATTCCCTTCTTCTTTTCTTGAGTGATTAAGTGAAGATTCTTTTTCAACAAAACTTACCAACTTCTAGCAAAGGCAGCAGGGAGAAGCAAAGGCAGAAAAAGTGAGAAGCTTAACAGTTTTAAAAATCATGAACAAAGCACACTGCAGATGCAGACAGCTGTTTCAATAGAACACAACCAAGTTGTGGTTTCTACAGTATTTAGATATTCAGAGGATCCTGTCCCTTTGTAAAACACTCGAAAATCTACTAATGAGCACTGCTATGTGTTTGACCTTGCTGTATATTTTTCTCTTGCTAATAATATTGACATGTGAAACTACAGAAAACCTTCATATATTTTCTGATCTGGCTATAATACAGGATATAAATGTAATAGACAAAATGCTTTGGTAGTCATAATTAACAGAAAAAACAATAGGCTGATTTCTTAAAAATGTTAAGCAACTTCACAGCTTTTACTAAACTCAGTGGGAGTTGAACCTTTTGGAAAACAGATCACATATTCAGGCACTTTATATTTAGGTCTTTCTTTAACCCCTCAGGATATCTGGTTTTATACTTGTATCTACAGTACTCAGTCTTTCGCAATTCTCATCTAAGTGACTTAGAGAAGTGAAGCTGGTTTCTCTTTTTTTCTTTCTTTCCCCCCCACCTCATGTTCCCCCTTGCTTGTGGTGAGAGTAATTGCATTGTAGGAGGTTTGACTGCCTAAACTTATTTTTACCCTAGGTGACCTTCTACCAGTATTTCAACCACAACACAATTGTTTCTTTTCAAATCTGTAAGGTGCTGATAGAAATGGAAATAGTTTCAACTCAATTCTACAGTAGAATAAGAAGCCAAGGTAGGAGAACTGTATTACTCAGCAAATCACAGTTCCATGAAAAGGCTTATTGAACAGCTAGTGAAGCAGAGACTAGGTAAAATAACTCACTGTCAGGTACCAGCTGTCATAAAAGATTAGACACAGACATTGAGCACATAGAACTGTTAATTTGATTCAGCATTTGTATTCCTTTCTGGTATAAGACTCAAAGGTTTCCACTTCAGCTGTCAGTGAATGGACAGATTTCTCTCTGTGGCCCACTCTATAATCATTAGGAGGAGCAGAGTAATACAGACTATTACCCTATATCAAAGAGGGAAAATAAGCTCCAAAAGGTTTCTTTTTGATTGAAGATATTAGTTAGTTGCTTGTTATTATATGTTCCTATGTTATTCTACAAAATCCCAGTTTCATGTACAGGTAAGAATATGCTATAAACCTTCTATTATAAAGTCTTAGATTACTCAGAGGATTTTAGAGTAGGTGTTAATGGACTATAACTCAAAAGCTCACGAATCTTAAAGCCAAAATAATTTATATTAAAGAAATTATATACTAATATTATACTAAAGGTTTTTTTTTTTAAGTGTATGCTAGCTGTTGAAAGCACCTATTCAAATAAAACCATGGAAAGGATAAAAATAAGGCTTTTTTGTGCATATTATCATTTCAGAGATCAATGGGAATTTCTTTGTCCTGCATTCAGTGGAATTGCTCAATACAATCAGTTTTCTAAGGAGTATTGGTTTGCAAAGTCAAGGATCCTATATGGCCGAGGTAAATTTCAGGTTTGGTTTTTTTTTTTTTCTCCTTTTAAGAACTCCATATTCTTCCAATAAACACAGAGGAAAATCCTTTTCAAAAATAGTTCTTGCTATTTTTCCTCCTCTGTTTGTTGTTTAAAGTGATGGGTTGGGGAGGATTAATATCATCCTCTAACTATAATGCAACTCAACCATATCACTTCCTAATTAAGTTAAGCTGCTTAGAATTGAGGCAACACTACATTTTTTGAAGCAGAAAAATTACAGTAGAAAAGGCTAGATGATAAAAATAGAACACAACCTTTCTCTGCTTTGAAATTTAATGGTATATTTTCTTTCAGTTGTGCCACATATTGCTAAAAGTGGAATTGTCACTAATGATTTAGTCATATTATACAACTCCCACAGTCTGTTTTGACAAACACATTTCTTGATTGCTTTTAGTAAAACAAATGGGTGCATTGTCCTGAGTTACATGTCATATGCCCTTTTTTAAGATTTGCAACTGAAGCAAAGTTATGTCAACAGTAATATCCTTTTGTATTTATGTTCTTTCCTCCTCTTTGAAATAGCAGGTGAAACTTCTCTCCCTTATTTCTCATTATATATGTATAGAAATTTGCTCAACTTCTTTAGAGTCTTCAGTGAAGTAAAGTTGCATCTCAAATTTGTTTTTATCTTTGTCTTTAGCTTAATTTTATTTATGGTAATGCTTATCTTTCCAGAAACTGTTTTCTGTGGGTGTACAGAAAAATCCTTTTTAAAGTTCTGCAGTAGTAGTCCTTCTCATCTGCAGGAACAGCAAATAATAGAAAAACTTGGTTTGTGAAAATCTTGATATTTAAAAATGAACTATCAAATAGAGGATTTTTAAACTGTTTCAAATAAAACAAGCTGCAAACATGTTAAAAATAGAATTCTAGAATTAACTTTGTATTTAGCATCGTGAAAAAATAAAATATCCAGGTCATAAGAAGAGGATGAATAAGTCAATGCACCTTAATAGGTAGTTTAGAATTTAGTGTATATTTCCAGACACATGGCAACTGCATCAGGCACTAACAAACTAACTAGTTTAGAACTAGGCACATTAGAAATATCATCAAATTTAATAAGGCAATCAGTAAAATACTCATTATAATGTATAAATCGTAAAAAAATATATTTTCTATTTTATACCTCTTTTTAAAGTATTCTTTGGAATATTTGGTGGGTGATAGAGAGAGAAAGATGTTGTGATTCTTGCAGATTCTGTATATTTGCACACAGTCTAGAAATTCATAGCATTATTTTTCCTAGCTTAAAAAGGAGTAGGAGCAAAGGGACATGCCAGTATGCAGAACTGACAATTATGTTAGTCCATTGTCAAGTTTTTCTTGTAGATAATTTTTTTTCAGGAAGAATTCAGATATCGTATATATATATATATATATATATATATATATAGATAGATAGATAGATATATGTATATATACATAAATAGGTGATAGATTAGATAGATAGATAGATAGATAGATAGATAGATAGATAGATAGATAGATAGATAGATAGATATTTACCATTCTGACCAAGTAGACAATGAACTGAATCAACACATTACAATTTAACTGACTAAACTGAATCCTGGATCAGGAATAAATATAAATAATTTTTGCTATTTCTAATATCCAAGTGGTTATCTCACCTGGATAATAAACCCAGAAATGTCTTTTTTAGACTTTAGTTTCAGTATAACCTCAACACAAGGTAACCTCAGATTCAACAGAACTTGAATCATCCAGAATGTACCAAATGAAGGCTCAGACACTTCTACATATTTTATTACTTTATTACTTTAACAACGTGGAAACAACTTCATGAATTAAAGCAGGAGCTCCAAAATAAGAGTTGTTTCTGTCTCTCATCTCAATCTCAAACATTTGCTTCTGCTTGAGAATCCCAAAGAAGAAACTGGCAGACAAAGGTTCAAAAGAAACAGGATTTCTCAATTCTTCCTTCAAACAGAACCAATTATCTTGAATTAGCAAGTGGAATAAAGATGATTATATGTAAAAATTATACTTTTCATATGAGCACAGCAGACACAATACCAATTTAGGAATTTATCCAGGCATATTACTGCACTGTAAGGAAGAATGGCTTCATCATTTTCATTACTCTGATGCCTTAGAATTTGCTTTATTAGCTTAATTATTTCACACCTGCGAATAGCACTTGTTTGATTGGAAAAACAAATGATATGATATAGAAAGCATGTCATAAAATAAACAAGCAATTCTTTTCAGAGATACCTTTGGTGAAAACTACTTTGGAGAGTTAAGTGCTGTATTTTAATTGGAGGCTGCAGCCTCAAATTGGTAATGTCAACTATTTACTGTTTATGGTATTATTTTAATTTATGGCAATTTCAACTAAATTATCCAAATAATACAAATTTTGGATTCCAAATGAATCTAGCTTACAAAAATCCCATTTGAAATATATTCTTCTGAATTTCAGAGGAATTGTCTTCATTTAAATATAATTATTGTCTTGCAATATATTATTTCAGCCACCACCATGATTTCAAAGCTTTGTTTAAAAAAGTATTTGATCAATACCACCAACAGAGACAAAACAGGATTTGAGACAAAGATTTTTCAATGTAGAGATGCTTTCTACTTACCTGTTAAGTCTACAAGAAAGAATAATTAAAATTAATAAATTTTCAAATGTGTCTATCTCATTTTTTCAATACAAAATTTACTGTTAGTTACTTTGAAAAGGAAAAATAGGAGCAGTCGGATCTTCTTTTAATGCCTATTTTTCCTAGTAAACTCAAGGATAGGCAAATAGTAATAGTGAAAAGAAAAAGAAAGCAAACATTTATCTAATATCTGTACTAAAATGTAGCATAATGAGTTTTGCATTTTAAGGAGAAAAGTAAAAGAATGAAAAAAAAGAAAAAAGACTGAATTTATTTCATAAAACCCCAAATGTCTGGAAACCCTATTTCATTAAGGCAATGTTGTCCCAAATATAGAGCCAGTCAAATCATTACAGATTTAAATAATCAATGTAATCACAAAACTGACACTTAGCACCAAAATACTTCTCCTTTCACTAGATTTCTTCAGTTTTTGTTCTTTGTCTATCTTTTCTTGACATTTTAAATTATCTCTGCCTAAGTATTCAATACTCACTATCTTTAAATGATGGAATTAACACACTACGTAAAAATGCACTTGCCCTAAATTTTCTTTAGTTCATAATAAAAACTTGCATATCCAGTAACATTTCTACAAAATTGTTTCTGCCTTTCACTTTCTGACTTAATACCATATTATGATGAAAAATTATGTTGGTCCATTCCTGACATGGGGTTAATACATTAGCATTTTCACTTGATTTAATCAAGAACATTGTTACTTTAGAAAATGATTCTGTGAAAAGAAGTAAAGAGAAAAAATACCCTGGGAATACATTCATTGTCTATGACAGGTTTTTTATCCCACAATCTCCCATTTAAGTAAACATTTGGATATTCTTCTCTGCCTTACGTACTCGGTCTGTGATTTGAGAATCAAGTTGGCTCCTTTCCATCTCATCTATTATCACCAATAATACAAGTTTTGCTGGCCAAATTAGTCCCTTGTTTGCACCTGTGTCCCTTAATGCTGTCACTGGGTTTGCACAGTTGTAATTGCCTTGAACGCTGTAAACAGCTCAGATGATGGACAAGCTGGAATTGGATCCACATGTGAATCTCTTTTAACTGTGGGGACTGTAAGGTCAAACAGAATAAGAAGCAGCAAAACTTACCCTTTTGACTGGAGTTGATAAATGTAATTTTTCCAGGAGTAACTCTGCTCAGAGAAGGAATGTATTTTGTTACACTGATGGAATGGATAGAAAACAAAAGAAATGTGATTTAGGCTTTCTGCAGAAACCAGATTTTGAATTTACTATCTGAACAGTGCTTTGTAGTTAAAATAAAAGATAAGATTAATGTTCAGTTTTTCCAAATGTGGAGAGTTTAAAAATGTAAAAAAGAGAAAACTGTCAATGATTGGTGTAAGATTTTAAGATAGCTCCTAACTTAAAAGGATTATAGTAAAGAGTAAAGTTTTACTCTTTAATGAATGGGAATAAAATGAGATTAAAAGTACTTTAAACTCTTTAATCTACCAAATGTACAGTAATTTCACGACCATAAGGCGCACTGGACTATAAGGCGCACCCCCCCAGATTCGGCAAAATTCGCAACTTTGTAGATCATATAAGGCGCACTGGACTATAAGGTGCACTTTTTTTTTTTGCAGTGAGGCCCCGCCCCCAGCTCACCCCATGCGGTTGCTGGCCGAGGCCCCGCCTCAACCCGGCAGCCATTGGCCCCTGGGACTGCCTGGACCCAGGAGCGGGGGTGCCGCCAGGCCTCTAGACCGCCTTCATCCGGCAGCCGTGGGCTCCCGGGACTGCCTGGACCGAGGAGCGGGGGTACCGCGGGCTCCCTAGCCCGCATTCACGGGGCAGCCATGGGCTTCTGGGACTGCTTCCACCCGGGAAGAGGGGTGCCGCAGCCCCCCTAGCCCACATTCACGCAGCAGCCATGGCTCCCCGGGACTGCCTGGACCCAGGAGCGGGGGTGCCGCCAGCCCCCTAGCCCACCTTCATCCGGCAGCCATGGGCTCCCGGGACTGCTTCCACCCGGGAAGGGGAGTGCCGCGGCCCCCCTAGCCCGCATTCACCCGGCAGCCATGGGGCCCCGGGACTGCCTGGACCAGAGAGGGGCGGTGCCTCGGGCCCCCTGGCCCGCCTCCACTCGGCAGGGGTAGTGCCGCGGGCCTCCGGGCCCGCCCCCAGCCGGCTACTGTGGCACTTCCGGTTTCCCCCACGGCTCTCAACTCACACTTCCGGTTTGGCAAATTTCACCGCTTTGTACATCAGATAAGGCGCACCGGACTATAAGGCGCACTCCCGGGTTTGAGGGAAAATTTTAGTCAAAAGCGTGTGCCTTATAGTTGTGAAATTACTGTAACCTCTTCTGTTACGTGTAATTCCTTTTTTAATAATTTATTTTTAAATTGAAACTGCAATGTCGACATTAAATCAAACAAAGAAGGCCTGGATAAAGTATTACTTTTTAATTTCTGATTATTTATTAAATGAATTTTGTCTAGTTTTGCTCTACAGGCTGATGAACAGAGCATGCAGAACAGCACAATATTATTCCTACTGTAAAACTGAGAGCATAAATATAAAAAGTCAAAAGCCCTTAATCTCTCAGGCAAACCTGTCCAGTTTGCAGATAAGGAACTCTCAGATAGTGCTGAGGTCCCAAAACACAATTATTTTCAATCTGGCAAACAAATATGTAAATTAGCTTTTGTAATTGAGTCACCTTCCACAACAGGAAAAGTAGATTCTGATCCCAGCCTTCTATGTCAAATAGAAGCATTCTCATTTATTTCAGCAGAAATAGGTTCAAAACTTTAAGGAACTTATGATATTTGAATGCCAGCTACATAAAGTTCTGTTTGAATGTTCTGATGTTTTCTTTCTCTCTGGGCAAAAAAATTTACACTTTTTGTAACAGACTTTTATTCCTTTGAACCTGTTTTCCCTTGATATCGTGTTGCAAAATGCTATCCAACAAGGCATCTCTTCAATCATTAAAGAAAGACCTTTTGTGATGCTTTTAATTAATTTTAACCTTCTTCACATCTTCAAGCATGGCTATGGACACTCATTGATTTTAATTACCATACTGATAGCTTACTGCTTTGCACTCCTTATTAAAATGACCCTCTAGCCTTTCTTTTGAAAAAGTCCTACATGCAGGTTTTTTTTTCACTGTTAAAAAATAATTTGAATTTGTTTGGATTTTTTTGTGTTAAAATGTTGAGTATTGTGAAGAATTTTGCATGTTTTCAATTTGCATAAATGTGTTTTAAAGACAGAAAATAGGTTTATAAAATACTTATTTTGACTACTTGGAGGGTTTTTAGGAGAAGTAGAGTGTTTGCGTGTTTGTCATATAATGTGAAGCTTGTATATTCATTGCATCCATGAAAAGAAGCAAAAATCTGTTACCAACAGCAGTGTCCAATATTAATTCTCATTTGCTTAGCTTCTAGCTAATCTCACTAGGTTGTTTATCACCTAGAAACCAAATTTGTATACCGTAATACCCCATATAAAGCACTACTCATTAAAGAGGAATGCATCTTCTGTTTCAAAGAGAAGGAATCTTTCAGCTGTCTGCCAGAACTAAATTATACATCTTCCCAGTTTTCAAATGCACATATTTCAGCTTCATAATCCCTCAGTTTCTTCTGCTTGTTTTTATATAAATATGCACAGTATTTAGTACCTGTTTTAATACCAGTGTGTTATTCTTACTTCTTAACTTTCTTTTATATCTAGGTCGTACAATCTCTGTAAATTCCCTAGTTTATTATTTTTAAAGCTTGTTGATGCAAAATCTTTCACTATATAAGAGAAGAATTTGAAGAAAAATAATACAAATATTTCCCTATTTGGTAATTAGTTTTAACAAAATCTTGTACACTAAGGATTATGAAAAAATAGCAAAACTAAAGGTGAAAGTCTTTCTAAAGAGAACAGAAACATTGTAAGGTTTTAGTGCTGGTTGTTTTTTTGGTTTATCAGACAACTATTTTGAATGAAACATAAAGGAATTTTGACATTGTCTCATCTTTTTTTTTTTTTTTTTTTCCCTGAAGTAGCACAACACAAGTTGTTCCATCTGAAGTATGCTCTGTATGTGTGAAGAGTGTGTGTTCCTACTAATGGTCACCTGTACCACTACTACTGTAGATTTTTGGAGTGCCTAGCTTCCAATTGAAAACTCCAGGATGTAAACCTAACCTAAAAAGCTTCAATTTTTCTCTAGCTGATAAGCTACAGTCATGCCTCTTTTACTTTGCCTTTGATTTAGTAAATATTTATTTTCTTTTTGAACTATTTTAATTGTAGATCTGGGACACATTTTAGGTTGTTACTTGGGTTTGACCTTTCTTCTTCACTGGACCACTACTTAAATTTTATTGCTGGTTTTATATTTTCATTGAACTTTGTCTTACATGCCATTCAGAGGAATTTATTAGAAAATAAATACAATATAAATACAGGTATGCATTTACAAAACCAAAACAAGTCCTTTTAATTGAAGAGGAAAGAACAGTTTTAAGAAAAATAACTACTGAGGTGACAATTACAGTGGTATCATGAAGTGTCGGAATGTGAGAATTGTCATTAGTGAAACTTTAAAACGTCTAAGTTCTATAAAGAAAAAAATTCTTGCCTTTTTTACTTTCCAATGATCGCAGTAAATATTTGTATTAATTTATGCATATTTTTTAGAGCTATTGTTCATTAGAAAGGTGGCTGGACTGTGATTTATAGAGAACATTATTTTTTCCTGCTTTGGTTAGCTTGGATACAGTCATTGCAGCAAGCTGGCTGTGAAGGAGCTTTTGAGCCAGGTTTTCCTATCATGCTCTTCAATTACAATTTTTCATAGCAGGAATTTTGAAGAATTTTCATAGGAAGAACATGGTAATAATAAAGGGATAAATGACTGATAAACTCTTTCAATTTCCATAAACCCTGGTAAAGAGACTTTTGGCCATATCTAGGGCATGACTTAGAGGAGTATCAAAACAGATAATCATTCCATAGTTTAAGTCTTATTTCACCTAATGACATAGGTTTTGTTAATATCTGGAAAATTATGACGCACATACAGAGACAAAACCACCACTCACGTTTGCTGTGCCTCAAAATCCTGAACTAAGAAAGGCAACATGATATTAGTACCAAGTGAAAAAGTGCTTCCTGGAATGTCCCTCCCTGCAATTAAATAAACAAAGCCCTTTAAAGTTCATACTGGAATTTGAACTAGCGTATGGCAAGAAAATAAATCTCTTTTATGCAAATGTAACTTTCATTAAAATATGAAACTCTGCATAAAGCTGAACAGCTGACTGTGCATTATTTGACATGAAAAAATGGGATAATTGAACCCAGACATTATTTTTTTTTTGAATAAGGAATATACAGCATGCATTCTAAATTGTAGTGATACAGACTATTCAACAGATGTCTGGACCTCAATCCATAAAGTATTTGAACTAGTTTTCTAAACCATTTCCTTACTGAAAAGTAGATTAAAGTTTCTAACTCCTCTCACAATGACTACATTTATGACATTAAATATTTTTGGAGCTAATTTTAAGTGTTTATTTTTACTATATCTGTGTCTGTCTATCATGTGCTAATCTGCTTTTTATTCAAAACGTAAATACGAATCTAAAACTTCAGTATTTGGTAAAGACACAATGTTTTATGCTTTCTGATCTCCCTAGATGATTTCAGAATTACACATTCTTGTGTCTGAATATTTCCACATACATGCCAAGTGCACCAGGAGTAAATGAAGTGCAAATCATGTGCAATTTAGATTAAAAGAACTCATAAATAAATCATCTGAACACTGCAATATCTCTGCACTTCACTAATAGAAGAACTCCAGGACACAGATATAGCCTCGTTTGATAACTTTCCAGCTTGTTCTATTCATCAGATTGTCCAATATTACAGAGTTCAAGGAGTTCAAGGCCAGAAAAGACAGCGTTTAATTTAACTTCATATAAATCTCAGTCAATTAGTTTGCATAAAAGGAACTTCTAGCTGGTGTAAACCACTTTGAGATGCAAGCAACTGTTCTCTTTGCCTCAGATGAGAAGGAATGAGTATAACATGATACCCAGCTGCCCTGCTGTGTCAGAAAAGTGATTAGATAAGTACAACAAAATACTTGTAGGACACAAATAGCATCCCACATAGAAAGAAAAAAAAATGTTATTTCTGCAGTCCCAGGACATTGAGGGGAATATACTACAGTAAAAACTTTAGTGGATACACAGAACATCAATTAAGGATTATACTCATCTCAATTTTTCCAGTGTAGAATTATTGTAAAATGCTTCCACTTCTAAACCATAGAAATGAACAGACTATTTAATGAACAAACACTCCATTAAACAAATACAAATCAGTTAGCCCAACTAATGTAAAACCTACTAAAGTATTATTTAGGTGTCAAAAACTTAATACAGACTAGGTGTGTTTGGAGCTTGCAAAGTTCAGAAGTACATACACAAATAGTACCAACACTAGACCATTGCCATTTGCTGGTCTATAGTCTCCACCAAGATTTATTTTTCTTTCTGGGTCTGTATTATAATAAACAGGCTTAGGAACATTTTAATTATGGTCCAGCTAGAGAAATGAGTTGTTCAAGAACTTTGAACCGTTCCCAGATTGCTCCCCTCTGTCCTCTAAATTTACTTTATCTAAGGGTAAGAATATGCTAAGGCATAAAGAACTGTGTTTTTCAGGTGAGGGAGTATTGTGTATAGCTTAAATGAAACTAATTAACCCTTAAACATCATCATCTAATCTTCCAGCTCATCAGAAAATCAAACAATAAGAATAATTTGTTTTGCACATGAATATATGCAGCAATTTTCTCTATAGATGCAAGAATTATATTTATACATTTACCTGCCCTTTCCTCAAATCCTTATTTATTTTTACAATATAGTCAATAGATACAATACTGTTTATAAGGCAGTCAGGACAGTAGTTTAAGGTATCAAAGCACAGATATATTTTTACCTTACAAACAATTCTAAAATTCAGTACATTCCTTGTGCTATATGTTGTAGAGTGGATGTTGTGCAATTACAATAGCCACTTCATTGCACCTTCTGTGAACAAAAATCAATTAGTAGTTCACAGATTAGTAAATTTTACCAAGTGTTCCTTTTCCTTGATCCTTCTTCTCACCATGTTCTTTTGACTGTAATATCATGTCTCAAATCTACATGAAAACTATAATACAATCAAAGTGAAAGTAATAAATTCTTGATCCTAGAGTAACAAACCCTAGAAATCCTTTCAAAGTGAAATCTCTGACCATAAGCAATACCTCGAGCAAACAGAAACTGGTCTTCTTGCCTGAGAGAAATACTATTCAAACAAAGAGGTTTGAGGACTCACGCTAAATAAAAAACAATGCCAGAAAGTTTAAAGTATATTGATGGAAAAATATTTGTATTTGAGCAGTATTGTGTCATAAATGTATCTTAATTTACATGTTCAGAAAATCACAACTAGGAACAGAAGCTTTATTGAAATGTATAAATGTAATTTGAGCTAAACAAATGTGAGATGCAGTGGTATAATTGAACTGATTACATATAGAGCATAAAATAAAATATTTTTAATGTAAAAACCTATCTGAAAAAATGGAATTAATCAAGATAGTGACATCATGCTAAAGGTAGAATCTTAGCTTCCTTCAACGCAAACCTGGTTCCATGCTGATGGTAGCTACTGCACTGGATTCAATAGCTACATTGACATAAAACTGCGAAGAATGGGGCCAACAATTAACATTTGGTGCAAAACTCATTTACATTACTTGGCTCACAATTTGTCACCAGAAAAAGATGATGGGATTCACTAATAGAAAAAAAAATTGTTTTCATTGCAAGAGTTCAAAGTAAAGACACTGAATTAATGGAAAACCGAATTTTAATCTTTAATCTTTAGATTGTGAAGTACTATGCAAAGATTGCAGCTATTTTAAACATGTACTAAACAGTTGTCCTTTCTTGTGCAAGAATGAAACTGCTCTCATCTTCAGTGCATTCTATTGTTTCAATTAAAATTACAGTATAGCATAGCCCTAGATGCTTAGTGAGGAAGTTTTATTAAAACTGCAAAAAGAGGAGATTCAGAAAGTAAAGCCTGCTGCCTAGACAATTATTCATGAAACAGCCACTATCATAAAGCCAAAATTTATAATTGCTCTTCTGAAGAAATTATAGTTTCTTTGTTATACCCAATAAAATGCCCTTTTCTTTATAGTACTATTTAATGGGCTGCTTTGACTATATTTAATTTCTAATAATCTTTTCAGAGGCATCTGGACAGTTTGGATCAATGTGCCAAGGCCAAAGGTATGAGGTTTTATAAATGAAGTGCTGGCTCTTGCACTTTTTTGCTAGGAATTCTCTGTCTTCCTTCTAAGCTGTTTTTCATTTCATAGATTACTTACCAAGTCAGATTTGCCAAAGTTGCCAAAATAGTTTATCTTGCACTTTCCCAGTGTAAGGACACACAAGCAGCATGTTGCATCACAGTACCTTACTGTTCCTTCCTTTTGCCCCAGAGTGATGTCACTATGTATGCAAATTCATGTGTTTCGCAGAGACTACGCTTAGTGAAACTTTAATTAGAAATTCAACCCAACTTTGTATACAGCAAACAATAAAAGGTATCTAGATGTTAATTTGCTTCCTAGATCTTACACCTAAGTAGGAAATAGATGTTTTTTCTTTGTCCCATAGTACAAAATTACCTCTTTAATGAGCTGGTCAGATCACTGAAGTGCCAAGATTCATTCTGTATATGAATGCAGAAAACTATCAATAGAACTGATACTGAGTCAGAAATTAAGAAAGAGAATAGAGAAAAAAAGTCAAATAATGAAAAATATTTAGGTTAAAAAAAAACCTGCCCATCTCTTTCTTTTCTCAAATAGTCCCGATCACAGCTGTCTTAACATTCAATGGAGCCAAAACTGACATCACACAGATTAAGAAAAAAAACTACTTAGGTGACAAGTTATCCTTGAAGAATTATTTGGTCTTCTAGTATTTTCCTTTTTTTCTCCTTTGCTGTCGACACTAAGAAAGAATTGTTTTCCTCAAGCCCAATGAAAGTTTATTTTCATATTTTCATAGCTCAATTTAAAAATATAAGCAAAACAAAACAAACCTGAAACAAAACAAAGTAAAACAAAACAAATCATAAAAGAAAAAAAAGTTACAAGAAAAGAGAATTGTATACTGATTCATTTCTTCATAAAATACTTCAGGATAACTTGTGGGTTTTTAAGTGCTTTTATCAAGCATGAATTTTTAATTTATTTTATGATAATTTCTGTCAAGAGATAAAAATTTAAAGTAATATCCCAGCAAAAAACAGAATTAGTTTCCAAATGTGTCACTTGAATCTTAAATTGTTTGGAACAGTTCCTCACTTGAAGCAAGTAAACATCATTCCTTGTGTGAGTTCTTTGGAAACTAGCCCTGATACTGATAGAAAAAGAGAATACAAAATCTCAAGATCAGTTTCTTTCTAGGTTGACTGCATGCTTCTCTGCCTATGTGAATATCAAGCTTATAGAAATTATGTGATATAGACATGGAGAAGGTTGCCAACAATTATTTGTATTAAGCTGACAAATTTTAACAAATTATTTTTGACAGAGATTCAAAATAATCTGTAAAACAGTAACTGATAATATTTGTCAAATTACATATTAAATTAATGATTGACATTAGAAGGATTGGCAGATATTTGCCTTAGCAATAAAGTTATATTAACAGTATTTGCTGTGAATTTTCTGAGTCTCTTACATTTATCTTTGGGGGAAAAAACTGAGGCATATGAGTGTTGCTAATTTTATCCATGTACCATCATTGCATTTCTTATGATTCCTGTGTCTGCCCAAATAACTATGTAATAATAAAGATAAATAAGTGTCTGACAGAGGTCTACAAATAGTATTCTAAATGACTGAAATTTTTCATACTGTTTATGTTTAACAATGAAAGTAACTCGAGGACAGTTGCATTCTGCACAAGTTCTGCATCATTTCAACAACTAAAAGCCACAAGGACAGATTTTAATTGTTTATGTGATATATCATTTGATTGTCTCCTTCACATTGTACCAAAGAACACTGTAAATTAATAATAAACTCAGGCACAGCTGCAAAGTAGCTGTTACAGGATAAGATTGATTTATATCTAAGGTGATGATGCCTGGACTCCAGATAACTAAATAGGGAATATAAATTTCCTGCAATATCTCTGATCAGGATCACAAGTTTGGTATTCCAAATTTCTGTTGATACAACAGACTTTGATATATGGCACTATAGTACACGCTTGTGTGAATTAACTTTGAAAGTATGAGAGTAGATAGGACTTGGAAGACTTTCCAGAGTACGCTCTTTAGCTCTGTTGCATATTTATATGGAGCAGCAGGTATTGAGCTTCTACACAATGTAGTAATAATGAAAAGTAATGCAGACAGAAATAGCTTGCCTCTAGCAAGACTAATGGCAAGGTCAGATCACATCAATTAAATGAGAAAGCCTTCAAGATAAAGTTCATTCCGCACATTATGAACACATTCTCTCCTTCCAAACCAGTACCTGGTTTTACAAGCAAACGGCTGCTTAGCTGTAAATTCAAAGAGCTACACTAAAAAGCAACTCTGAAAAAAAAAGTTTCTGAATAGTAAACAAGGCTGCTAGACAATTTAAAAAAATAAAACAAAAACAAAAACAAAAATACCAAACAAATATAACAAAACCAAAACAACAAAACAACATAACAAAACAAAAAAAACCCCAATCAGTATATAACAAAAACCCCTGCAACTGGTAGAATACAGAAAGCATCTTCTTTTAAATATTCCAAAATACACCACAACTGCTGTCAATGAGTTCTTAACTGCTAAACACTTAAAAATTCAGCATTGCCATTCCTTTTATATTTTGTTCAAGATTCTAAACAACATTTAAAACAATGGTCAGCAAATAAAAATACATAGAACCAGCAACCAGATTAATGTTTTCTCTCTTGAAGTATGTTTACTTTGAAGTTGTCTGTGAGAAAGTCTTCTTGCTGGATTTTGGTCCTCAAAGCTGATTAGAGATATCATTGCACATCCCTCTCAGGCAAGAACTTGACATTTCAAGTCTCTGCTTGTTCAATTTAA
Source organism: Catharus ustulatus (assembly GCF_009819885.2). Taxonomy (NCBI): domain Eukaryota; kingdom Metazoa; phylum Chordata; class Aves; order Passeriformes; family Turdidae; genus Catharus; species Catharus ustulatus. The sequence goes on from NC_046222.1 coordinate 66,711,737, forward strand.
GTTCTAGTCTTAGTTTCATCCCTTCTTAAGTAGAAAATTAGAGGTAAATGAACTGCTGTTTCACTGAACTCTAATGCGCAATTTGAGCCAATGCCAGTTTCAACTAGTCCTGAATTCAGCCTAAGTGTGTGTAGGGTAGAAATTGCCCATTAATTTTTCTCGCTTTTAAGCTGCTGCCTTATGGCTGATGTTTGACTGTGGATGAAAAAAGCAAGCCTCAAAATTTTGCAGAAATTTTGCAAGTAAGGAAGACCATGATCAAGGAATTTGCAGTTTGCAGAGAGCTGTGTGCTATACCATCTCTTGGAAAAAAATTAGTTTTTTGATAGTCTTTTGAAAACTAAACAAGGCACGTGGATGAAAACATAAGGCACTTTGAGGTTACTCAAAACAGAAAAAAGGAAAGGCTAAAACCATAAACTTGTCTTTAATCCAAAGTGTTTTGGTATAATGTTTCTTTTTTTTTTATTTGTCATCTCAAAATGGGAATAATAAATAGCTTTATAACTGAAACAGCAAAAATAAAAACAACAATAATAATAACAATAAATAAATAATAATTTACATTAAGAGTACCACCACTCTTTTGGAATAGAGAATCTTAGGAAAACTACACTATTTTGAGAGTCAATTTCAAAATCTTGGAAGGAATAAGATGAGCTAAATAAAAAACATGACCTTAGAGGTCATAAATACAGAATATTTGGAAAAAAATGACCACAGCCATCCAAAAGAACAAAAATTTTCACCCAACATTTTTTTCTTCCTATGAACAATTTTTAGTAGAATGCAGTGGAGGAAATCAGAAACTCTTGATGGACAGGTTTTAAACTCAGAGAAAAATAAAACTTATCAAAATATGACCAGAAATTACACATAAAATAGTGTTGATGAAAGTAATTATTCTGATATGATGAAAGGGGAGTTCATGCAGAACCACATAGGAGTTCTATTTATAGTATTACAGTAATTTCATGACCATAAGGCACACCTGACTATAAGGTGCACCCCCCGGGAGTCGGCAAAATTCGCAACTTTGTAGATCAGATAAGGCGCACCAGACTATAGGGCGCACTTTTTTTTTGCAGCGAGGCTCCGCCCCCAGCTCCCTCCACGCGAGTGTTGGCCGAGGACCCGCCTCAAGCCGGCAGCCATTGGCCCCGGGGCCTGCCTGTACCCGGCAGGGGCGGTGCCGGGGGCCCCCAGGCCCGCCTGTATCCAGCGGGGCCGGGGCATGGCCGCCACCCCTCCGTGCTGCCTCTCTGGGGCCGGGCTATGGCCGTCGCCCCTCCGTGCCGCCTCCACGGGGCCGGGGGGTGCCTGTGTAGGGGCCGTGCCGCCTGCACGGGGCCAGGGGGTGCCTGTGTAGGGGTTGTTCCGCCTGCATGGGGCCGGGGGGTGCCTGTGTAGGGGCCGTGCCGCCTGCACGGGGCCTGGGGGTGCCTCTAGAGGGGCCGTACTGCCTGCACGGGGCCGGGGAGTGCCTGTGGAGGGGCCGTGTTGCCTGCACGGGGCCGGGGGGTGCCTGTGTAGGGGTCGTCCCGCCTGCACGGGGCCGGGAGGTGCCTGTGTAGGGGCCGTGCTGCCTGCACAGGGCCGGGGGGTGCCTGTGTAGGGGCGGCTCTGCCTCCACGGGGCCAGGGCGTGCCTCTAGAGGGCCGGCTCCGCCTCCACGGGGCCCAGGCATGCCTGCCGCTGCTCCGCCCTGCCTCCACCTGGCAGTCACGGCCCTGCCGGCTCCCCCTGTGGCTCGCAGCTCTCACTTCCAGGTAGGCAAATTTTTTGAACTTTGTCCATCAGATAAGGCGCACCGGACTATAAGGCGCACTTCCGGGTTCTGGGGAAAATTTTAGTCAAAAGGGTGCGCCTTATAGTCGTGAAATTACTGTAATGGAAAGAAAAATACAGAGAAAATTCCAGATAGGTTCCTCTCTGGCTACCTTGAAGCAACAATGTACTTATGTATTAAACAACAGAAAAATTTACAAAATTAAAAACCTTCTTTAATTGCATTTGATAAGATGTAAACAATTCTTGGGACGATGCTCTTTTTTAATTTTTATTGGCTTCAATGGGAACAGATTTTCCACCAATGTATGTTGAATATACCTCTGTTCTAATCAAAAGACAGCACGAGAAGTCTGAATTTCAAAAGTACAAAGGAAGAGTGGGTTTTTATTTAGATTCTTAAATGGTATCACTTCATTACAGAGAACACAAATTCAAATTAATTGCAAAAAAACCCAAATTCATTATTTATATGCATTACCTAAATGAGGCGACTTCAAAAAGTATGTTCCCTTTCTTGTATCGGAATTTGTGAGAATGGTGTGTAGAACTCAGCTTAGTTAAGGTGTGACAAGCTCTGTTCAGACAAATAGTAACTCTCTGGCCTTGATTGGAGAAGTCACTGTGCAGAAATATTTTTTGAGAGTTGATTTTATGACTTCTAATTTTCGTTTCACAGTGGATAATGTTTTATTGATTAGTTGGTTGCCTATGGATATAAAAGAGAACTAAGTGTATAAGAAACAAGTTATCTGTATTTGCAGCTAGAATGGCGATAAATATACACACATACACAGATATCAACTACATGTAAATGTGCTCTGTAAAGGCAGGAGATGCCTTTATCTAAGAATCCACATAATCTAAATTAGATTTTTAATGAGAAATAATGACACAAACTGGTAAGTACTTAATTGCATCTGATCTAGGTTAGGAATTTCTCACAGCTTCTCATTGGAAAGCCTGAGCTGTAAACCTATTCAGGGCCTAGATAAAACACAGAGTATCCTGATTCCTTATGTATGTGTGCTGGTGTTAAGGACCACCACTTTTCTTTTTATTTTGTCTAGCTTTAATTTTTAAGGGATAAAGCTGTATATAAACTGTGATAGTCTAATTTATCAGTAAAGACACAGATGCAAATTTAGTTGTGTATCTGCAAGGTTTGGACTAGGGACTTCAGTGCAGGTTTTCTATACATACACATATACATATACGTATACGTATACGTATACGTATACGTATACGTATACGTATATGTATACATATTCTACATGTATATGCATATATATCTCTGTGTGTGTGTGTGTACTAAAGACATGTGCACAGTCCCACTGTGAGTGGATTGCAGGGGCATTATGTCTTGGACCAATGATCATTCATTACAACTTGAAGAGGAGAAGCTGAGTAAAAACTGTCAAAACAGGCAACGAGTACTCATGTTCATTAGCTCTAAATTAGGTAAAACAGTGGTTTGAATTTAGATATTTTGTTTTCCTTGAATGCAGCAAATCAGCTATCTCAAAAATCCCTCTTTCTTACTTCCATCTTTTATTGTTTTTCTTTGTTTAAACCTTGGATGAAGAAAAATTGAATTATTGACTTGCATAATTGAAATCTCAGCAAGCTTTATGGGGCAGTAAAACAATTTCACATGCAGTTCTTTTCCCCTGTGATAAAAATAGGAGAAATTGAAGGATTTGTCTGCATTTCAAAATAGAATGTAAATTGTACTAATAGTTTTTCATCCAAACAGCAAAGCTTTTCAAACAAAATGGAAATACTTTCTGTGTACAAAGAGCTACTCCACCACCTTATAATAAATATTTAATTCTTTGTTTTATCTAAAGAAGTTTTAGAGAGAAAAAAGAATTTGTACATTTATACAGTGTGATTATACTCCAGGTCAAGCTATAAAAGAAAATAAAAATCTCTCTACTACTAAATTTAAACAGTTTTTTGACACATAATTGTGATGATACATTTATAATTTAAACAAAAGTACCTAAAAGTCTGACAGGCAAAAGGAGATTTAGGGCACATTGAGTGCTCAGAACAGAAGAGATAAGAGTGATGAATTACCAGTGATAACAAGTAAAGACTATCAAGGTACAATTTTCTTCAAACATTCATTATTTTTATTGTATATACTGAATTATTGAGTCTTGTGTAACATGACTATATTCATTTTCTTAGGAAATCCTCAATGAATTTAGAACAGAATAAATTCTAAGCTTTCAATCAATTTCCTTATTGTCTTTGATGCATAGCAGTCAGGAAATAATTCTGTAACAGTCAGTGCATATCTCAGAAAGAAATATGAATTGAAGTATCAAAATTAAATAGAATTTAGATTTCTTTTCTAAGGTGCTCAGAAAACCCAAGACTCTTAGAAAAGAAATAAAACTCCACACTATAAAGCCAAATTCTTGAAAGTGTTTTTGAATTATTAATCAAGTTGCTGCAAAATCATCCTAAAACAGAAGTCAAATTATAAAGATTTATTTGTATTGCTGGGATGAAGAAGAATTCCAATTATTCTTTTCTATTTTCTTAAGTTGCACTTCCTATAGAAGATATTCTGATGGTATAATTTAATTTTCTTGTTCATGAGAAGAAAAAAAGACCACTACAAAATGACACCAACCAACCAACCAACCAACCATCCAACCCACTAACAAATAAAACAATAACTTTTTCATAAAAATTAAGAACACTTAAATATATTCAAGGATACTGTTTAAGACTTTCTATTTCTCTATGATTTTGTTAACATCTAATCAATAATTCCAGTTTAAAATTCTCACTGAATTGTTTTTACTGATACTATTTGATTTTCATTTTCTTATTCTTATGTTTCTGTTAATCTCATAATGTAATCTCCAGATTCTTTAGGATTTTAGAGTTACTCAGTATATCAAACGAGATTTATTGTCCATGAAGATATCTACATTAACTTTCAGAGTTTCACCTTTTAGGATATCAAAATATCATGTAAATTGAAAGATTTTTCTTACATACTACAGTAAATTCACGAATACAAGCCGCACGGAATATAAGCCGCACTGCTGGTGTGTTGGCAACATTGTTGCCTTTGTTAATAGATAAGCCGCACCCGGAATATTAGCCGCACTTTAGTTTGCACCGAACTTTCACAAAGTCGTCATTTAGTAACACAATCGCGGGATTGCCGGGGCTTACTGGCTTACTGCCGACCTCGGAAACATTGTTTCCAAGTGAAAAAAGACACACCCTTTATTTACAAGCCGAAAAAGACAGGAACAATAGTGTGGTCATTTTGCGAGCATTCCCAATGGATCCGTGCTGCCTTTAAACAGCCACTTAGCCACGCAGGCAGGCAGCTGAGCTCCGAGCGGAGCCACATCTCTGTGCTGGCACAGGAGCGGCCGTTGTAGCCCTCGCAGCCCGCGGGGGGAGGGGCCGTTGTAGCCCTCGCAGCCCGTGGGGGGAGCGGCCGTTGTAGCCCTCGCAGCCGGGCGGGGGGAGCGGCCGTTGTAGCCCTCGCAGCCCGTGGGGGGAAGCGGCCGTTGTAGCCCTCGCAGCCGGGCAGGGGGAGCGGCCGTTGTAGCCCTCGCAGTCCACGGGGGGAGCGGCCATTGTAGCCCTCTCCCTGCGAGCCGAGTGGCCGTTCTACCCCTCTCCCTGAGGGGAGAGAGGCTCCCCCAGCCCTCTCCCTGCGAGCCCAGCCAGCCCCGTAGCCGCACAAGACTGAAAATACTTTAAAAAGTACAGAGAAATATCACACACTTTTATCGAACTGCCGAGGTAACTCACCCCGATAACAACCCCCGCCCCTCAGTAACGCCACCATCCACAGGCAGACAATAAGCTGTTCTCTGATTGGTTCATCGTCGGAACAACGGGAAACCATGGATTTCAAAGTGTTTCGGCTCGGGACTGGACTGGTATGATACTAGGTAAGGGCAGATATCACATTTTTGTCCATAGATTAGCCGCACCGGAATATTGGCCGCATTTCCGGGTTTCCACCAAAATTTTAGTCTTCTTGCTGCGGCTTGTATTCGTGAAATTACTGTAATAATATGTATAGGTATTTGGTAGGATCCATTATTTGTAAGGATTAAATGTAAGGATCTAAGGTATTTTTAAGGATCTTTCTTCATATTCTCTCCTTGAGAAAAGTCAGAATGAAGATGTCTCTCTTGTCTTAACTTTCTTTTAGGATAAGTCTTCACTCTTGAAATTATGCCCCTGAAACACTTGAACAATCAATGGAATGAGATCTACGTTTGAATTACAGAGATTAAAATATGCATATATGCATATATACATTTACTTTTAACAACCTCCTCAAGAACAAATTTTAAACTAATTTCTTGAAAATGTGTTGTTATTTTTGACATCTGAAATATTTATCCCTTTTACCAAGTCATATGAGTGTAATAGAGATCAGAATTGAAAATATTATTTTGCTCGGCCTGTAATGATCAGCTTAAAAATGGAATGGAATACCTTGAGGTTTACTTCAAATTTTACACTTTTATTCAGTTTGCATGGCAAGGTTTTGATAGCAGAGGGGCTGCAGGGTTAGTTTCTGTGAGGAGACACAAGATACCATCCTCATGTCAGAGGCAATTCCAGGCAACTCTAATATGGACTTGCTATTGGCCAAAACTGAGTCTACCACTGTTGCTGGGGTCACCTGTGGATTAACATATTAAACAAAGAGTAAAAAATACTGTGCAAGAGCAGCAAGAGAGAGGAGTAAGAAACAACTCTGAGGGAAGGAGAGGAAGGACGTGCTTCAGATGCCAGAGCACAGATTGCCCTGCAGACAGCCCTGAAGTTGGTTGTCCCACTGCAGGAGGTCCATGGTGGGACAGATATTGCCCCTGCAGGGCATGAATGAGAAGCTGGATATGCTCTGAAGGAAGCTGTAGATCATGGAAAGCCCATACCAAAGGAGAATCCTGGCAAGAGCTGTGGCCTGTGGAAAGGGAAGCCCATGGTAAGGTATGACTCCTGACTGGACCTCTGATGCTGCGGGGAACCCATGCCAGAGCAGTGTGTTCCTAAAGGACTGCACCTCGTAGAAAGGACTCACACTGGAGCAGTTTGTGAATGGGGGTGGGTGCTCCATGCTGAAGTGGAAGTACAATATGATGAAGAAGTAGTAGCGGTCACAAAAGATTATGAATTGATCACGACCCCCATTTCCCATCTGTGCAGGGTAAGGTAAGTTGAACCTCAGAAGAAGGACAGGACTAGGGGACTAGGGAGTTGGGGTTTTCTTCTCAATTGGTTACTCTACTTTTAATAGGCAATAACTTAATAAATCTTTCACAGCTAGCTTTTTCCTGTGACTGTAGTTGGTAAGGGATCTCTGTATCTTTATCTCAACAAAAGGGCTGCTTCAATGCAAGAGCTGCCTCATTGTATTTCCTCCTCATGTTCAGCTGTGCAGAGACAGTGAAACAGCAACATGATGGAGACTTCGCTGCCAGTCAAAGTTAACCCACCACACCATGCTGTAGGAAAAAATCAGAAATTACCAATGATTCTCTTTAGCCTAACACAGAAGAAAAGTTCTCCCAGTTCTCATGTCTAGGAATTTGTTAATATTATGAAGACTGAACACTGAAAACTTTGTATCTCTCTACAGTTCCTATTATTCTGACTTGACCCCAAAATGTTTTCAATCGTTTACAAAAACAACATGTGAATTTTAATTGAAACATCACTCTATTACACATTCAACACCAGCTTTCTTTCACTCAATTCTTATGGATTTAAGCCACAATTACGTAATGACTTTTCCAATAACGTTGTTTTCCATTCAAAAGTTTTTCCTCAGACCCATTTTGTTCTTTTGAATAAGTTCTACCTAACCTTGATGATTTATTTGCTCTCAGTTGCCCTGGCTAAATTATCACTTGTGGCGTGCTGACCCTGAAGCAATCCAAGATAGGAAGCCCATAATAGATGACATCGTTTAAAGTCTTTTGCGAGCTATGCATTCTCCTTCTCTTTCGCTCTGTTGAATGATTCCTCAACACTTCAATTGAGCTTAAAATTTTCTTGTATTGGTCCCCAGAATTCTGCTTTCCTTTAACAAAATTCCACTTATATTTAGTGTATTATTTTTTACTTACTCATCATATATGTATCTCTTGATTAAATGGAAATATAGAATGTTTTGTCATGTTACAAGATTGTACTGACATCTGTAGCTGAAATACTGATATGTGGTGAAACTATGATTGAATTTTTTTATGTTAACATGAAGATGTCAAAAATTTGTATCAATTCTTAATATTATTTTCTCCTGCTTACTAAACAACTTAAAAGAAATCAGCAAACTCCTCTTAAAAAAAAAAAACCACACAAACTACCAATACAAGAAAATGCAAAATCCTACACCTTTACTATGAAGAAAGGCTGAAAGAGCTCAGATTCAAGGCAATCAACTCTTGGCTACTGTGCTTGAGCCAAGGGGTTGGACCAGACGAGATCCAGAGGCCTTTTCACCTCAGCAGTTCTGTGATTCTCTAATTGTACTTTGTGCTGTGAAACAAGTGCCACCTTTCCCTATGGAACACATAGAAATATTTCGCTTTACATGAAGATGCCAGATACTAAATCCATCACTATAGAATTTTATATAATTTACCTGGATTTTTTTTATTTGTATACAGTAAGAATGGCAAGTGAAGGATAGCATCTATTGCAAGATGTTTAAAGACTATCAAGCTGCAGAACTTTAAACCTATTTGATGTGGGAAGAATCTGAAAAAATAAATGAGTAAGCAAAATATGGATGCTAAAATAAAATCAAGTAAAATATAACATACGTATTTTTATAGACTTCTATTTGCTTTTAAATATAAATTATATAGACATGGACATATAAATTATGTCCATTATAAATTAAGTTAGGGCATTTTAAAGAATTCCACTGGAAGCATCTAGATTTAGATTCCTTTATATATAGATATTTAAAGTCTGAAATTAGACTTCTAAATACTCTGCATCTTTATTTAAGTACTGTCTTCAAATACATTTTCTTGAAGCATCTGAACACCGTGTAAGTTGCTGTGGGGAACAAGCAGACAAAATATCAACAGTATTTGTAAACAACTTTTTTTTCCCCTTTTTTCCACTCTGAGTACTGAATTTAGTCTCTGAATGTGACAAACATATGAATTTCAGGAAAATTGAATTGCTTTTTTTAATTGTCCTAAATTTTGAGTGTGTAATTGAATCATATTTCTCCATTGATTATACCCATAAATTTGATGCTTCAAACTAAATTCAGTTACTAATCTGAGTATAATTTGGAGACATTTAAAATTTTTGAAGCATTGCATTGTGGCTGACAAATATGATTCATTACTATTATGCAGTACAGTTTCAGGTTGCAGTATTTCCCACCTGGGATTCAGTTCCTATGACAAAAAACCATAGTGATTATCTAATAGATTCAGTGTCACATCTGAACTAGAAGATATTTTTGCAGTCATGTATAAATATTTGCATGGTCTCCCATGTAAATTACTGCTGATTTGGTTAGTATTTCTTCTACTTATTGAACATATGTCTAACCTAAGATGAACATGTGTAACCTAAGATGATTTTGTAGGTTATGAAAAAATTCACGTTCCATGTTGCTGTTTCATAGGACAAAATGGGTTCTGGAATGTATGCTTGAAGACTTCACTGCATTACTCTAATTAAAGTTCTTTCTGGATTAATTTTTTTTGCCTATGGGAGCTCTAATTAAAACGAATGAAAGCAGACATTTGCAATTACCATTGCAGAATAAGGAGTTTGGTTTCAGATCTAACAACTTGGTGCTTACTTTTCCCCAGCTGAGTCTTCCTGTTGATAATAATTGGATGATATTTCCTTGAAGAGCAAAGGTATAAATTACCAATGTGTTGCATGCTGACAGAAGTCATTTAAGTGAATGGAAACTAAGAGATTCTCTTCATATAACCTGGCAAAAAAAGGATTACAAGGAAACTCTGAACTTGTTAATATCCAGAAAGGATATGTACAGGAGATGCATTAATTTTATTCATAAATTTTATTCATTTTAGTACCACAAGTTAGTGATTTTTCTCACAAGAAATTTAAAAAACAGTCTTTTTAAATATACGAAGATTTATTGTATTCTCAACAGCTATTCTATAGATTGTTCTCATAATAGCTCTCAAAACCCATTCTCTTTCAGCTGAGATCTTGCTCTTTTGAACAGACCGGATGTCAGTCATCAAGAAAAATATTCTCTCAGGGGCACAACGGTGTCTGAGACTGCCAGCATAAATTGAATGAGCAGGCTGAAATTCAAAGAAGGAGTCTTATGTGTTAAAAAATTATGGAAAATCGTTACCAACTGTCATAGACTGATCCCTTTCCCTTTCAAGGCTCTCATTGACAGAAAAGTAGAGTGTAGATAAACAGAAGAGTATTCTTCAGACATCATTTAGTTGTCAGTTCATTCTACCCACATTCTGTAATATCAAAAAACTCCATATTGATTTAAGCTCCAGTTGCTGAAAATAGATTCAAAGACATTTTAGACTTGAAAATAGAAAGTTTTTCTCTTACAATCAAAAGCCCTTCCTACAACAGTTCGAGACATCAAGTATCTAAAATGGTTTCCGTGATATAATTGGTTGATCTATTGGCTGAACAAGAAATACTTTCTTCATTAAACTTGTCACAATTGTCTGAACACTTGTGCAAACTTAGCTAAAATTATTGGGATATTTTGTGGTTTGTTTATTTCCTCTTATAAACACACTGAACTCCCTCTGTAAATGTCTTTGAGAATTATTCAGTGTATTTGCAAAGCTGGTCTGAAAAAATGCATGACAAAATTTCTGTTAGCTGCTATTAAAGCTAAGCAGTAAATCTCTAGGCAATAGAGATAAGACAATCAGAAGAACTTGAGGGGAGGACTTAATAGGATAAAAGCAGTCTTAAACTATTCAGTATCCAGATAGATATTTTTATTCATCATTTCATCATGCAACAAATAGGTTTTCAGACACCAGTATGGTTCAATTTTCTTCATGGTATTTTAAGAAGATAAGGCAGCGCTGTTTTCCCCATTTTGCAAATAGAGAATTTAAGTACAAATTAAGTAAATATTAGTGCAAGAATGGTCTTGATTACTAAAATGGGTATTGAGTGTGTATATTTTAACTAGACCACAGTTATAAACCTGAAATAGAATTTTTGGTCGTTATTGAACTTTGGAAACATCAAAAATACATAGGTGGAATGGACTGTAATGGAATAGTTTTGAGATGCATGTCTAGACCAATATTGAGGTTGTACACAATATCTTGTGCTGGGGACCCCAGAGCTGAACCCAGTACCCAGATGGGGTCTCACAACTATTGAGTAGAGAAGAAGAATCACTTTCCTCCATCTGCTGACCATGTTTTTTTAAATGAAACCCAGGATGTGATAAGCTTGGGCTGCAAACACACATTGCCATCTTGTGACCTTATTTTTGTTCAACCCAAGTCCACCTCTGTAAGAATAATCTGAATCCATTCATCCCTCAGTCTGTACTTATGCTGGAGTTTTCCTCATTCCAGATGCTTGTACTTGGCCTTGCTGAACATTATGATTTTCATTTGGGACCATTCCTGAAGCCTGTCAAGTACCTTCTGGATGACATCCGTTCCGTCTATTGAGCCACCTACGCCAGTCATTTTGGTGCCATTTGAAAACTTGCTGAGGATTCACTAAACCCCTTCTATTGTCATTGATGAAGGTATTAAATAATATTGGTTCCTGAAGGAAATCTTGAGGGACACCACTCATTAATGGTTTCATCTTGGATACTGAGCCACGACTACAGCTTTTTAGGCATGAGCATTCCTTATTCATTCAAAAATCTCCTGTCAAATTCAAATCCCTCTAATTCAGATGCCAGCATGCTGGGTGCCAAAAGCCTTACATAACTGCAGGTAGATGACATCTGTAGCCCTTCCCTTGCCATCTGATGCAGTCAGTACATTGTAGAAGGTCACAAAATTAGTCAAGTGCCGTTTGGGTTTGGCGAAGACAGCTTGTATAGTTACAAATATTCTAACACTATACTTCTGCATATATATATATATATATATATATATCTGTAAGGTGTGCTTTTCTTCTGCCACAAACAAGATTTTGAGTGTAGTTTTGCAGTTAACTTGGAAATGATTTATTTTTTCTCTGCTGAGTAGTGTCAGTGTGGTCTTATAAAAATTCTTTCAGAGATCATAAAGGCAATGACAACCTGCAGATACTATAGATAAGGTCATCTAACCAGATGTTGCAAAGAAGAAGCACATGGATTTATTTCATAAGCACCAAATGTTCTAATCAATGTCGCATGTGTAAGGAAAGTTGAAGCATAGGACACAGTGGGCTGGAAGAACATACCTCCTCCAAATAGAAGATCATTTCTTTTCTTCTTTTTTTGAAATAGAAGAATATTGAAAAAAGAGATGACAGGTTAAAAGACAGAAAATCCGCTTCAAGTAAAATTAGTAATACAACAAAGCAAATTTCCATTCTGAACTAAATTAATTAAATTTTGTGCTGTTGTTGCTGTTGCTGCTGCTGTTCTGAGCCCTAATCTGTGCCCAACCATTAAAAAATGCTCATTTCAAGGCAGGCATTTTTCTGCATTCCCAAATTCACATGCAAGTTTTAGTCATATATATAGAGGAAAAAAATGAAGCCCCACAAAGAAAAACCAAACAAACAAATAAACAAACAAACTTCCAAACCACTCTATAACCTGTTTCAGGAAGCAAAATTAGTTGCATGAATTTCTGTGGTAAAGTGACAGGAAACTATACATTAATGATTGATTTTAAGGATGAGGGATCTAACAAAAATTTTGAAAATATATTTTACTTCCTTTAGCTACGCTATTGCATTTTTCTCTTTTCAAGAGGTCAATGTTTGAACAGTACCCATATACCCATAAAGATATAGACTATGATTACATTCATAAAATAGGATTTTTGAAAGTTTGTCTCATTTTAAAGGTATTTAAGTTTTCTGTAGTCAAGAAAAACGAAGGCTCAACAAACATATCTCCAAGGAAATTGCAAGTTTATGAGAGAATTATTTCTTAGTATTTAATCTCATTATTCAAAATGTCCCTGTGCCAATCTAGTAATAAATAAATGTGAATTAATTGAGTAAAAATAAGTCAATTATGTATTATTAGATTTTATCATAATTGAATAATATAATTTTAGATTCTTGTCAACTTAGCATTGGGTTTGTTATAAACACACTGAACTAATTTCCTGACCCACTTGAAGTTATGCAGTAACCTTAAAGATTGTAACAAAGATCTTCACTTGGAAATGTTTACTATGCTAACTGGTAACCAAAAGTGAGAAGAATTCTAGTTTAAAAGCAGTGGTGATCAATTAATTTTGATGTTTGCAACTTTTTTTGTTTTTTTTCCTTTAGTGTGCTTCAATGGAACAATACAAAGGAATTACCATTAGAAGACTAAACAGTAAAAAATTTCCCATCTATTATGTCTTTGTAAAAATTAATCAAAGTAAATTATAAAAATTGTGGAATTGGAAGGTCAAAAACCTCTTGTTCATAAATTTCTGTTTCCTATATCTTTTTGATATATGCTTTATATTTCTGTGCACTCTTGTATACTTATGGTATTTATATAGCCAATGCAAATTCAGTATATTTACAGTTCACATTTAGGACTTCGTCAATTAAATCATGCAAGCATCAGACTAAATCAAAAGGTTAAATGATGCAAAATGTGTGTTTGCTATTTACCATACTACAATTGTCATGAAGTACCATCTCAAGTTAGAGAGAAGAGACACTTAACTGTCAAGAACCTGTCTAGGTTGACAGGATAACTCCATAAAGACCTTCTGAAGGACAATAATTTTCCTTGCTTACATAAAGAGTACAGATGTTTTTCTTAATGGCCAAGTGATTCAGATTTGGGCCAGGTTTAGACATCCTCTTTAGTCACACTGAGCAAAAGGTATCATATAAGTCATGAGTTAAACCAGATCATGAGAGTTCCACCAAGTTCCACTAATTCCAAATCACACACCCTTCCAGGGTAGGAAATTACAAATACACCAGGAGTACTTTCGTTCTCTACTGGTATTCTAGTACTTCAGTTTGGCTCAGGAGTGCACTTCTGAGGCAAATCTTGCAGTCATTCCCACTATCCATGCATTTGTACACCTTGTGGGGTGGTCTTGGATGGCTGAACTGGATTGCTTCCTAGAGTAAAAAGTACCGCCACCTACTAACCAGCAATCAGCTCAGGAAACCATTCTGGAGCCAGTTAGAATAAACTCCCTTGAAAAGCATATGCTGTACACATCAGGTCCTCATCACTACCTGTTTCATCACAATTATCTTAATTTCACTGAATTATTTACTGATATTGATATGACTACGCTAGTGCAGTTTCTGTTATTCTAATGTTACATAAATTATGCCTAAGTAAATTACTGTGTTTCTGATAACAATGCAGCTGCCTAAAAATTTAAAGGCAAATATAATTTCCATTCTCTGTGATTTTCATTATGGTTTTCCAGATAATGGGTTTGATTAATGTGTCAGTGCAGTATTACTGTCAGAGCTTGCGGCATTGTAAACTCTCATGACTATCCCAAGTTGGTGGGGACACAGAAGACCCTTTTCATTGTACTAGAGACAGGAACTGAGGCTCTGTGGTACAGAGATCAAAGTTCTCTAGGCAAAGGCCCAGAATAATAGTAAATAAGGGAGTAAATTCTAACTGAAAATTTTACAGTTGTAATGGTATCTGGATATCAGACAACCTCTTCATCTTTTCTAAAGTTTGGCAACAAGTTGCTGTCCATCAACTGTTTGAACCACATAACCAGAAAGAAAATTAACTAAATTAAGTAAGATTACATACCAGTAGTCCTACTCCTGTCTTCTCTACTCCTGGAAAACAGTTCTTCCCCATTCTTTGTGTGATTTAATGGAACTATATAGATCCACTTCTTCCATATTGATTCACATGTTATTCATGTACGAATGTTTTTCATGTGCTTTCAGTTTTGTTTCAGCTATTTTTTTTTCTTCTTCTCAAGTTACTTTTCTCAGTAGAAATTTTGTGAATAATGTGACAGTACAAAAAAAAGCATTATAACAGGCCGATGCTGCTATTCACCTTGAAGCACTGTCGGCTAATTAAAACATTTTGAATGTTATGATCAGACAATCTTAACTGGAACTTGAAAATAGATACTCAGTACCATTTTTGTGGCTGCAAGTCTGAGGTAAAATGTATGCAATGTCAATAAAGTCTCAAAAAACCTCTCTGTGTTTACCCTATTGCAAGGTGAATGTGAAAACCATTGTGCTTAATTCTTGCTGACAAATACTTTCACATGTATTGGCAAACAGTCAGCTCCAGTTGAATAGAACAAAGCAGCTGCTTGCAAAGCTCAGCTAAGAGCCAATAACTTCTAGTCTTCTTTCTCCTCTGCTGCTCACTAAAGGATTGTGTCAAAAAGTCAGACACATATTTCAGATACCCAAAAGAGACGTTCTTGCCTTACCAATCCTTTGTCTGTATATGCTTATGGAAGAACATCAGTTATTCCCCAGACACAAACTGATTATGTGATCTATTCACTGAAGAGTTGGGGAACTCCTGGTGGGATCCTGCTCTGACACTTTTATACTCCTAATGATCATAATAAACTTGTTTTGGGGTTTTTGACTATTCTTCTGACAGTCAGAGATTGCCCTTTCATCCTGACTATGTCTCATGCCAAAAAATCTCTCAGCAGAGCTGTCATACACCCAATACCATAAGTGCATCCCTTGCACAGGCTTCCTGTAATTTCTCTGAGAACAGTCTAATTGTGTGCACTCATGTAAAGAGTTAGTTCTAGAAATGGCCCTTAGTGATTTTGTGAAAGATAGCCAATAAGCAGAAACCATGCTTGAACCTTCATAAAACATGGAGAAATAAAGCTTTTCTTTAACTGCAGGTGAAGTCTGACTCACTGCTTAAGTTGCAAGTCTACATATGTTTATTGCTTTGTAAACATGGAATTCTAGCATAATTCTCTACTGAAAGGGAATAAAAATAAATCTAAATTATCTTAATTTTTGAAAATTACACCAATTATGTCTGAAGACTCTAAGAATTGGATTTGTGTTCTTTTTCAGAAAAAAAAAAGGGAAAGCATTCTTTGGCATAGATTCCTGTATATTAAAGAAATGGGATTAGGTTTTGAAAAGCATCATGAGACTTCTTGTGGTATAAGTAATTTCTCTAAAAAAGGGCTCTTGATTGTGCCATTTAGGATGTATCTCCTTGTAACTTTGCTGAGAAACACAAGTAGCAGATTCTAAGCAAGGAATCATAGTTAGGGTGGCTTTTTCCCAGCAAAGCTACCTATTCAGGCGATGTTTATATTAGGATTGATGTTGCCTTATCTGTAGCACTGGGCTTGCTTTCTTCATAGAAATTATTAATGGGCATAGCTTTTTATTGTTACAGTAATTTCACGAATACAAGCCGCAGCAATTTGACAAAAATTTTGGTGGAAACCCGGAAGTGCGGCTAATAGTCGGGGGCGGCTAATATGTGAATAATTTTCTGACATTTACAACCCCAGACGTGCCAGCCAGGGCGCCGAGCCAAGCACCGGCCAGTAAAAGCCGGCATTACACGATTGTTACAGTGTTACTGTGTTGCCCTGGCTCCCTGCAGGCAGCACAGGGGTCGGGGAGAGAGGCGGGAGAGCTCTCTTTCCTCCTCTGCCACAGTTCGGGGAGGACGGGGGGGGGGGGCGTGCAGCCATTGCCGCTGCTCGGGGAGGAGGCGGGGTGCTTTGTCCGTGCCCGCCGTCGGCGCCACGGGCGCGGGAAAACTCCGTCCCCGCCCGCCACCGCTGCCGTAGGAGCGGGGGAAGCTCCGTCCCTGCCTGCCACCGCAGGGCAGCGCCGACCCGGGGTGACCGAGCCCAGTGGCAGCGGCGGCCGGCCCCGAGCGGCAGCACCGGGCTGGGCCACCTGGCCCCGTCAGCGACCCCTAGCGGGCCGAGCCTGCACAGCCTTAGCTCAGCCAGTAAACCCCGCCCTCCCGCGGTTCTGTTACTAATTGCACGCGGGTCCTCGCTGCGAACGACAGAGCGGCTTATATTCGCGTGCAGCTTATTTATGGACAAAAACCAAAATATTTACCAACACCCAGAGATGCGGCTTATACTCAGTGTGGCTTGTATTCATGAATTTACTGTACATGAAGTCACAAAGCCTGGATCTCAAACAAGTGCTCTTAAAGCTCTTTCCCATACAGAGAAGACTTCAATTCTATACAAGTATTTTTATTTTCTGCTATTAAGAAATAAAATAAGATTCATTAAATACCTGGATCTTTTAGTAGAATGCCAACAAAATCACAACCATGTACTAAATGATCTTAGCTTTGAAATGACTGCCATATATTTAAAACAAATAAAACACTTGATAGTGTTTTCTGAAAAGCAGGTCTCAAAAGGAGGGACCAAAATCTTGAATCTCATCTCTTTTGCAAGCCACTCATCAACCTTTTCTTGCTTTCAGAATTTGATCCTGAAGAACTGTTTCTTATCTTTTTTTCAAAAGGCCTCAAGTTGTGTTCAGTTGATATGTCTGAATTTCAGTAATGTATCTTTATTCAGGTGCTGTCTTATCTCTCCATAGTCAGCTGTGTTCTGTTTACCAACAAATGATAAGCATTGTACTAGCAGATAAGTTCTAGGTATTCTTTAGATATGATGGCAATAGCAAGTTTCTCATGCAGGACTTGATTTCACTTAAACACACACATAGAGTGTTCATTTCCTGACTTGAAACAGAGGGAAAAATAGAGGGAAACTGCATAAATATCCACTTCCATTTGACCTTCTGTTTTAAATTTGACAGTTAATAGTTTTAGATTTCAGCACATGGAAAGTCCACAAGAATTAAAATAGGAAGGGGAGAGAAGGTGAGAAAAAGTCCTTCTAAGAATAAGAACGATTGCAAAATTAAAACAAAAAAAACCCCAAAAAACAAAAAAAACCCCAAAACTAAAACCAAAACCTTAAAAAAAAATCCAAAACAAAACAAAAAAACATCACAAACCAAAACACAAAAAAGAAATATTGAGAACAATGTTTTCGTAAGAATTTTTCTGATGTTTCCCAATTTCCTTAATTATACTTTTTTTCCCATCCCAGATATCTTATTGCCCTTTCAGTAATAGCTTAAGATTCAGTGATCCATTTCAATCACTTTTCTTCCGTATGACATTTATTTCTGAAAGGTATGTAGCTCTTCAAATGGCATGAATTTTAAAAGTTTCCAGAAAGTTAGCAAAAGCTATTGGGGATATAATTTCCTCCTTCATCCTTTTTTTTCAAGGTCAGTATTGGGCTTTGCTCAGATTTTCCTCTAACTGAAAATATTGACTTAAAATTCCACCTAGTCTTAAATGAGATCTTATGATCAGTTAGTTAGAATCCACCTATCTCCTGTAGTTTCACTAAATATTAAAACTGAATTAGTAAGCACAAACAGATTCAGAGAAATGTTTACAGTTGCAATAAATAAGGAAAATACAGCAACTTTTGATTTATAATATTTTTGTTAGTAATGTTTAGAAGTAATATTTTTTAACTGGTTTGATGGTCTGGAATACAGGAGTAATAAGGATAATGCCATAAGAACAAAATCACATTGTTTCTGTGCTTAGATGTCAACATACAATTATGCACCAGTCGGTTTAAATCACTGCAAGATACTTTCCCAAATCCTTTTGTATATTCACTGAATGAAACCTAATTCGTAAATTTTCCAATAGGCTATTTCATAATTTTTTTAAAGTAATCATATGCTTTGCCTTTGTGATCAAGCTACTTTGTCACATTGGCTTCCTTCAATTGTTTGTTAGCAATATGTTGATATGGGATCTAATAACTCTTGTTTCTGGGTGCTGGGTGCACAGCCGGCAGGGGTCAGCATGAGACTGTGCTGGCTCCTCTGCAGTCCCTTTGAAGTATCCCTGGAATTCAAACAACCTCCTTTGACTGCACAAAACACATACAACTCACCCTCTTGTACAACCCTGGAAGTAATTTTCCAGCTTTTTTCCTTTTGCCCCCATACCAAAATAGATCACCTATGAAGAATAGTCAAACTTCACTCTGAGAAAACCCTGCAATAAACTTCTCCTAATTCGGACTGGTAAGTTCATCAAAGTTGAGAAGTTTATTTCCAGTTTCCAAGTTCACCTTTCTTCACAAGCCTTAAAGGGATTCATGAATCATAGAAGTAGGCTAAAATCCTTTACATAAACTCTCACTACTATGCCAGTGGAATATTAAAACACGATAAGGAATATAATCACAAATACATCAAACAATTACAGAATAAAAGAAAGCTATTAATCCAAACTCAATTCCAGTATATGAAAAACAAAGGGGTTAAAAAAAAAAAAAAAAAAAAGAAAAAAGGCTTTATACAAAAAGGTTCTAACGAAGGTGCTGTAAAGAAGTGCCTAATCAAGACAAGGCAGTAATCAGACTAATAACTTCTTCAAACAGGGATTGGACTAGGAAATGCAGTGATAAAGTCCAAATAGAATGCTTTAAAGGTAATTGCTGTCTCCCCAGATATACATAGAAAGGTCAAGTGTAACTAGAGAGAGCAGATTTGATTTCCTATATCCTATGTCAGCTAAATAAGCAGATCTGCTGAAGACACCAAGGACTTTAAATCTCAGCACTAAAACCCACCAAGAAGATCTGAAAAGCAAGTGCTTTTTACTGAAAGAAATGGATCAAAGACAGAATTAAGTCCACTGCCCATCCAAAATGTGTTGCTGTGTTTTTCCTCCATTCTGAAACTTACTTGGAGAAAAAAGAAAATCACCTTTAGAAATTAAAACAAATGAATGTTCTTTACTTTGAATAGGTTTTTTCTAACAAAAACCAAAGTTTATCTATGAGAGGAAAAAACCAACAAAACCACTGAAAAGGTAGATGGGTTTGATAAAAAAATATTACTGATGACAATAGCAAATATTTAGTGTTGGTGTTTTAACTTTCTGAGCCTTTTAACTTGTACATATTTCTAGATTTAAATCCTGGAGGAACACAGAATCCTTGAAGCACCTACCAGTTCACCACTTTTTATATCTCAAGCCTTATGGCTATCTGATTATTTTTTAATGATTTTTCTAAAGAAATCTCCATGTCATGTTCTTTAAATTTAATGCACTGATTTTTCTTTGTTTAGACCATTAGAGTTCCATTTAGATTGTTGAAAGAAGATGAAAGACTAGGAGAAAGTAGAAGGTGATTTTTTTTTTTAAGTTATGTCTTATTGAAAGAAAATGTACAATCCAAGAATATACATAAACACTTTTTAATTTTAAAAAATCCCTCTTTCCCCTTTGAAATGATACAGATTTATGGGATAACTATTTGTGAATATGTCTGCTTATTTTGAGCTTTTTTTTTTAAAAAATTTCTGGTTTTCTTTGTGTTTTCAATAGTATAAAATATAGGAAATCATTCTCTGAGATATAGCATGAAAATCAAATTCTGGAAAATTCATTACGGAAAAATCAACTTCCATTACTAAGTGACTTTTAATTAAAATTGTTACAGAAAATTGTTTAAATTCTACAGGAAGTGCTTCAGGATCATTTACAAGGCATAAATGAATAAATGAATAAATGAATAAATATAATTCTTTAGAATTCTTTCAGAAAAAGGCAATTGCAGGTAAAGATTAGCAATCTCCTTTCAATAGAATCCCTGAAGAAGCTTATAAATTTTTAGTACATGGCAACTAAATTTAGCACATGGTAGTTATTTTTCTCATACTTGATGATAAAGAATGACAGAAAAACTTCAACAGACCAAAGTGTGTTGAGCAGAAGAGTATATTTATATATCTCGAGAGACAGCGATTTATAATATTATTTAATCATTCTAATTTTGATGGTTTCAAAATACTACCAGACCAGATGTGAGAGGGAATTTGGATGGTTGAGGGTTGCTTCTGTTGTTGTTTCCATTTCTCCTTTTTATGGGCTGATGCCAACATGGAAGCTCTAAATTAGGAAGCTTTAATAGGAATGTATATGACAGTACTTTGGTTAGCCAATCATACCAGTAAATATCATAAGTAGGAGAGAGCAGGATTATGTCACAGCTGGAGATATAATTACTGTATAAATTACTCTTTAATAGCTTCTGTGCTATGTATTAGGGAACATGTCTCTCAGTTTTACCAATTAACCTACTGAAAATACCTCCCAATAAATTCAGCTGTGTAACTGAAGAGGCAAAATATCGCTCAGGTTATTTTTATATTGTTCTATCCAAACACATAGTTTCATTAATTATGTTGTATAAATTTCTAGTTGAATAAAAAATTGAATCTTGTATGAGTATAATATTTTCCGGCACACAAAATGAGAACATATTGTATTCTCTTGACCTTCTACCTTTCATGAAAAGTGTATGTACCCCCAAATTCTCCTGGCCAACAGCAGTAGAGTCAGTTTATTCAAAGTTTAGGCCAGATTCTGTAAACATTAGTGTGTTAAAAGCGTTAGGTTGAATTTCAAGTCAGATGAAACCAGATGTCAATCTTAGTAAAGAATTAAATGAATCACATCCTGGTTTTTTTCTATTTTTTTTTTTTTTTTTAATTTGACAAAGAAATTAAACAGTGTCCTTCTGTCTTTTCCTGGTTTCTATTTTTTCCCCACCACCTTTGATGAAATCCTGGTTTTAGTCTCTGTTGAAGCCTTAATCCTGTAAGCCATTCAGTCTATTCATGATCCAGTAAATGTCCTCGAACAATTGTTTAACTTAATTTAAATCATTATGAGCTTAAAAATTAGATAGTTGTATACATGTTTCTTGGTCTAATACTTAGCCTTTCAAAGGATCAACAAGATTTTGGCACCACTAAGCAGCTCTTAGCCAGGGGTGGGACTTATCTTCAAAGAAGACATCTAAAATAGATCCCATAAACTTGATGCAAATCTGGGTATTTCCTCCTCTGAGCATAAAACTGGCTGGAGACGACAGTTTTCACATCTCAAGACAGTTCAGATCCCCACATATAGATGTCTAATTCAATTTGGGGTGCCATAAATGTACTCTAGTCAGCCTCCAGATGCTACTCCAGGACCACACACAGCTTCCACAGATCCTCAGTTATATATACATCAACTTTGGGGTCATCCTGGTAATTTCTAAATAACAATTTAGAACAATTGTGAACAATTGAACTGTGCTTTGGCTTCTCATGAAGAAAATTCTCTGGCTGAATTGCACAGAAGACTTCTAGTTTAAGAAGAAATTCAACTAGTAAGTTTTAGATGCCTCTTTTGGATTACATTCTGAAATACGTTTAGTTAGAGATGGGAAGATCCAAGTGTTTGATTTTTTATTCCTTATAGGAGAAGAATGGATGGTTTCTTATGTAACCAGCTACCTTTGAGGAATCTGTTTTGGCATTGAGATGCTTAGACATGTATAACTAGTGTTACCACAGATGTTCCAGACACCAATCTGTCTCTCCAGAGATAGTCACCCATGGATCCTAGTTCATATGCGCTAGTCACTCAAAGATATCTCAGATTCCATCCTAAGTAATATCAAATGACAGTGAATGTGGTATGTCAATAACCACATTCCCATCCTAAAGGCAGGTGAGCAGGAGTCTACCACAGTGCCAAAAAACCAAATAAAAATAATATTTTTTATTTCCTTCTAGAACCAGTGATTTCTTTTAGGAGTTTATGAATGGAATACTAATTGCCATTAATAGTGCTCTTTTAAAAATTATTTTTAGGAAATGCAGATCACTTTTAAACAATGCTAGGAATGGATGTAATGCTGACATATTTTTTTTCACATATTGAAGCTGTTGTCTGGAGCATTCAGCTGCTGACACCAAAAGTAGACTGCAACTTTAGCAGTCAGCGATAAAATCTGATCAACATAATACAGAATAGTCATAGTAGTCATACATAGCGATAACAGTGTTATGTTTTCTTTCTTTTCTTCCCTCTTTTTCAGGTATCATATTGAATGTCCTGTCAAAAAAGACTTCTTTGCTTATTAAGTGTCAAGATTTTTGTATTTTTTTTTCTGAAAACATTAGTTTCCTTACAGAGATGTGCAGTGCAATATCAGACCAAGTAATGTTTTCTAAACTCTGTTAATACTTCTTTCTATGTAGAACTTACCCAGGAAACAGTATCTTGAAGAGCTGAAAAAATTATAAAATTATATACAGTTTTAATATTAACACAATTATTAGCATTGGTCTTCTATTTTAATAAATCTGCTTAGAAATACTAAATACTTCAAAAGTATACTCTAAAAAAAAAAATTTGGGTGGGGTGATTTTTTTTTGGTGTGTTCTGCTTCCCTCCCTCCCTCCCCCTCAATGTTTGCAATTGAAGTGAGAAGAATTTCTGATCTGTGGGGGAAAAAAAACTTGTGAAAGGTAATTTACAACAGTTTCAAATTTTCTGAAAGCTCTTGTTTAGTCCTTGCAAAAATTTTCCCTTTGTTTAAGGTTTACAATCACAGAAGGAGGTTAATTGATGTAATTTCTGTGCAAGGATCCCCTATATGAATACTAGATTTATATAGATATAATCCTTTACACATATATATGAAGAGAGGACGTCAAAAAGATGGAGCCAGTTTCTTCTCTGTGGGTAGAAACTGAAGTACAGGAAGTCCCACCTGAACATGAGGGAGAACTTTACTATGCAGGTGACCACACACTGGAACAGATTGTCCAGAGAGGGTGTGGAGTCTCCCTCACTGGAGGTATTCAAGAACCATCTGGAAACAGTCCTGCGCCATGTGCTCTGAGGTGACCCTGACTGAGCAGGAAGGTTGGACCAGACGATCCACTGCTATTCCTTCCAACCTGATCCATTCTGTGATTCTGTGATATATATATTTATACAGAAAGATGATCTCAAAATATAAAGTTATTTATACAAAAGCACACAGTTTCTCTTGTGCTAGCTTATACTGCTAGTGGATTTCAAACATGTAAGCAAGACAATAAAAAATCTTTAGTGTACTTAATGAGATTAGTGAAATGATCATTATTAATTAAGCAATGTCATGGAGAAAGAATTTAAATAAATTAACATCACATGCTTGTGTTGTATCTGTGAAGATCAACTTGACTCAGCAGGAGACCACCTTATTTCAGTATACTTATCTGAGTATTTTCTGCTCTGAGAGAATTCTTTCTTACAGAAAAAAATAGTCATTTGATTTATGATCAACTTAGGTTTATAGGATAATCTTTTTTCCTCCTTCTCCTTGTACTAATTCAACATCAAACCTATGTTACAAAGTCAGTTTTATGAACTGTCATCATATTTCATGATTATGTATTTTGCTGTTACATTCTAATTATAAATGGTTTTACTCATAAACACAATTAACACAAGTATTAATTATAAACACTCCTGAAACAGCTACATATTCATGTAACTGTTTAGGCTTAAAGAATGGACAAAACCGTAATTTATAACTTCATTTGAAAACTGTGATTATGTGTGAGGACTTATCTGCCACCAAAACTAAAACATATGCTGATTCTATTAACCTGAAGTGATGCACATGATTATACTAACATGTTTTAATGTGCATTCATTCATGCTATGAAAAAACCCACAGAAATCTAAATAAATGATTTTTTCATTATAAAACACATATTTTCAAATATGATTACATTTTTCAAATTGTTCAACCTTTTAGTAATATTATCATAGACCTATGACCTTTATCTGTAGCATGAAAAGCAGTAATATGTTAATATACTTGTCCTTGCTTAAACCAAATATGGTGGGTTTTGTATAATAATTAGATTCCATGTGACTGGAAGAGGAAGAGTAGAAGAGTCAGCAAATTTTGGCCTACGTTTCTCGCATCTAACTCCTTTATGTTTTCTTGTGCAACCTTTGATTCAGTCTCCTGAAGCTTTATTATAAGATTTTGCTTTATTCAGTTACTCATATATTCACCTATTTCTTTCAAGCCAATATTTCTTAGCTTCCTGGAATATTCACTACCTTTCCTAGGTGACTAGGAAGTTCTTGTGACTTTGAAGTTTTCAGAAATATTAATAATACTATGTTTAGGTCACAGAAATAAATAAATTAAAACCAAGTGGATGACTAAGGTAGAGGTAAGACTTCATTGCAAACTTTTTCAACTATTTTCAATTGTTTGGAGTTTGTTTGTTTCTCATAGAAAAGTGATCAAAATTTTTGAGATTGTTGTTAAGATTTAATGAATCATAGATATAAATCACTTTGTAAGAGAGTGGGGAAACTTTAATAATCATAAACCAATTTCTCAAGATAATTATATGCCATTTTCTTCCAAAAAATACCATAAGAATTTTTCTGTCTCACAAAAGGTAAGGTCAGCTCAGAATTGACTTTACAGAGACTTAAATCACTTGGATTTCTTTTGTCTTCAAGGAAGGACAGGATAATATTTCTGGAATCACATTAATTGTTTGGATTACTAAATTCCTGCATCATATAACTGATTTGGGTTTTTCTTGAGACAACGGTCACCAGCTTCAGAGTAATTTATATCTGTTTGAACATCTTCAGCTAAGTTCTTAGTGTTCACTACTAGCAAATGTGAGCTTTAGTAATGGCATACACTCAGACCACTGGATCCCTTTTTTGCCTTCCCTGGTTGTAAAAATGGCTCTAGGTAGTAAATTGTGTATTTTTATTTTGTAAAATAACAGGTGAAGCAAATGCGAATGAGAAATCTTGGTTACTTTGTAGTTTGTTGCACTGCAGAACACTTAAAAGATTACATCAGATTTGTCGAGTTTGTTTTCCCCAAAGGGTTTCCTGCAACAGAATTGTAACTTTGTCCTTGACAAGTAAAGTCAAATGGAATATTAAAAAGGCAGCAGAGCATATACCTGAACAACTGCAAATGAGAGAGACAAAATGGAAACTCACCATGCAAGTGATAAAGATTTAGCAGTCTTCCTAGACTTAAAGAAGGCTATGAGGTAGGTAAAAGTCAACACATATACATCCTTCCCAACTCACCTCCCTGAGGGAAGAAATCAACCCCAACAACCCATCATAGTAAGTCAACTCAGAGGTAAGTAACTACTGGAAAGGTAGTAATATTTTTTAATATTCATCTACAAGGTCTTTTGAAGTAAAGATGTTTTACAAGCCTTTATATATCCCTCTGCTAATACTTACAGAAGATGAGTTCTGGTCCAGCAGAAATGATATTTCCATACATAGGTAAACATAGATATAATTATAGATATTCAACATGTAAAATTTTTTGCATAAAATATATTTCCAAAAGTAATCCATATTTCTGTGACTTTCATCTGAAATTATGGAAGGAATTGAGGGCAATAGTGAGATCAGTTTGAGCTGTGCTCCTGCATAATTTAAGTCCTGGTCCCAAGTGCAATAATTACACAGTTTGCAAATAACTTTGCATTGGTATGTGAAATGAGACATTGTTAAAGTCAAATAATTTCCTTTAATGTTCTACAAAATGATTGCATGTAACATTTTCTTGAGATTTTACCTTTTCCAAATTGTTGCACTGCAATCCAAATAAGGTTTTCTTTCCCCAAAGATGTAATTATCACTTTCCACATGTCTAATCCTGTTGTTTCTCCATTCATTAATTTGCTTTTTTTTGCTGTCTATTAACATCTCATGGTTTTATTTCTAAGGCTAATAAACCTGCGTAGAAGCCGGAATCCAGATTACAGAACTATTTGAGCACTAAAGTTGAAACTAAATGCCAAAACAGAAGTTAGTGTCAGTGTTGCAATCATCATATTTTAAAAATATCAATTTATAGATATGTAATTTTTTCAGAAAGTCTTGGACACACAAAAAAAATTATAGGAGCTCTTTGCTTTTGAACATATTTTTTTCCCAGATGTGTATTAGAGAGAAATGTTTCAAATACGTTCAAGCATCTCAGGAGAATTCAGCTGCTATCAAGATTGAAAACATCATGAAGTTTGTTCTGGCTGCTGGTGGCACATGGGTTACAAATATGGTATCTGCCAGTGATTGAAAAGATACAGTCTGAGGTACAGTAATAGCAAGGTAAGGCTGAAAGGTGGGCAAAGGTAATGCTATTTCCAAACACGACAGCTTTGCCCAAAGTCACTTCATATTCTACAAACTGTGTTTTTAAGTCAAGAATGCTCCATTTCACCAACGCACAATTCAATATTAGCTTGTAATTGGAAACAGGAAATCATCTTTAGCACAGGAACCAAGCACCATTCCATCATATACTTCCAGTGAATGTGTGATTTATTGCATATAGCTGGAAGGGTAAATGTGATTAACCAAACAGACTATCCGCATGATTCAAATATACCTAAAAATTTTAATTCATGAAGGTAAATAAAATAGTTTATCTATGAATGATGCATACACAGATTTAAAAAGTAACACATAATTTTGCAATTGCTGCAATTTTCTGCTCAAGTGAGTGCATATGCATTTATGGTTTAATTTCTATCCCATGGAATTTTACAAATGCCTTTTAAAACTCTTTTAAAACAATATGTTACCTTTGGGAAATGTTTAAGGCTTAATAACACACTATTCAGCAAAATGCATGCTGCTATTTTAGGTCTCTTAATCCCATCCTTGTTGTTATAGTCTCACATTTCCTCACATAGAATGTGTGCTTTAGCCATTAAAACAGATAAATATGGAAAAGATCAGCTTAGCCTTTCATATTATTGACTTTACTCATGTAAAATGAGCACAATATTGCTCTGTCATAGTAGAAATTTTGTGCCGTCATAGGAACAGAGAATACAAAACCACAATATTTATTTTTAAATCTGAGTAGAACGCTAAATTGCTCAGATTACAGTTGTGTAAACAGAAAAATTTGTGAACATTTACAGTAATGGCACTATATAAATGTGATACAGAATAAATTTGAACCTTGAAAGAATCTCATTTTAAAACACAATCAGTAGAAACCAGTTTTATCCTCTTAGCCTGAGTATTACTCCATCCAGCCATAATTTCTATTCAAATTGTTACCCTGATTTAAATTTTTTTCTTTTTAACAAATCTGTAAATCACCTAATAAGAATTAGGATTAGAAAAAGCCTCACTATTTCATTATTAGAATAAGGTTAAAAAAGGAAAAAAAATCTAGCTTAATAAGGACAATTGCAAAATTTCCTTGTGTTTCACTGCGAGTAGATTACAAAAACAAACTTCTTGTTTTCTAGGAGTTTTCTTAGCTTTATCTTTAAAACACAACTTTTTTCCAGTGCCTGATATATATAGTACATTTTACCAATCTGTTTTGGTGTCAGTTGATATACTAAATAATTAACCCATTTGCCTTTCTTCCTTTCTACTCATAACACCTTCTTTATTACTCTACTAATCTTTCATTTGGTGTTCATCAGTGAACCTGCAGTAGCAGGTTCCTCCTGAACTTTAAGAAGCCTTCTGTGGGTGGCTGCCTTGAGACAAACAGCCACACATTTCAAGAGAATCTATGCAGCTTTCAGTGCATGATTAGTCTTTTAAATCCCATGGTAATTTTGGCAATGAGCCCTTTGAAAAGACTCTCTGTTATACAAATATTATTTAAATTTCTGGAAGCATAAAATTAATTTATGCTATTATTAGGGTAATTTATTAATATTACTGTTGTATAGCAGAATGCTAGAATATTGTGTAATTATAGATATAATGTTTTTCTTAGAAAATAAAATCTGATTAACTGCATCATCTAACAGTTAAAACAAAAAGGGAAGTAAAAAAAAACAAACAAACCAAAAACCAAAAAAACCTAAATTCCTAAATTCATTGGTATTTTCCAACCCTGTTCTGCAACACTCTGTGCATGCACTACTGTTAGTCACTCTAGCAGAGGAAGACTATGAATAGCAACAATAAAGCCACAAATTAGTCCAAAATCTTATTCTGTGTATATAATATTTCCGCTCTGAATTATATATAATTAAAACACACGCTATTTCAGTAACAACGACGTGATCTTCTCTGTTTAATTTAATACCATCATAAAGATTCAATCTTATTGAAATTATATGGCATTTTTATGACATTCAATTCCAGCAAATTCATAGATGAAAGATGTATGGTGGACCAGCCTGCATTGTGGAAAGGTCAGCCTAATACAGAAGACCAAAGAAAAATACAAAAGCTATGAACCATGAAGCTGCCAAATATTACATGCACAGCATCTCACAAAAACTAACTAGATGTTTAAAGCTAGGCATAACTTTCCACTGAAGTGATAATAATTTAAGCTGAACATTTTTTAAACAATGAAGCAACATGCATATTTTATATACATCAATGTCTTCATTTAGACTTTCTCTTTTGAATCAATTCTCTGAAATGCAGGCACTCTGCAAAATTTACCAAGCCACTGCTGACAGTAATGTTGTTAAGCAACAGAGAGAAAAATGCCATTATCTTCAGAGGAGCTAGTGTGAGATTCTAAATGATAGCCTACACCTTTCTATGGTTAGACTTGGCTACTTTTGCTATGTGAACATATCTTAGCAACAGTTTATACTCAGGAGAATTTATAATTACTAAAACTGAGAACAGCAATGAAGCATGCATCTTAATTGTGGAGAAATGTAACCCTTGAGAAAAATCATACATGAGAAAATGTAAGACAAATGCATTAATTTTAAAATGGGTAGTTGCATGTTTTGGTCACACTCAGGAGACAGTAAACTTGCAAAACACAGAAATGAAAATTAACATGAGGATAAAATCAAAACAATTAGTGAATAGTAAGTGTCAGTGAATATGTCTGAAAATACAGGATAAGGGAGCCTGAAAGTGAAATACAGCCTACATAAATTAGAGAATGCAAAGGAACTAGGTTGCTGAAATGAGTTCTAATTCTGACTGTTTGGCAGTATTTTTTCCATTAATTAATTCATTTGTTCATTTAATCTGCCTTTCATCTCATTTTCAATATTTAAAATTGAAGTCTAATAATTTATTTCATTATTTCACAGAGTACCCTGGTGATTAATAAATGATCACCTTTAGAATTGTATGACATTTACAGCCTAGAAATATTGCACACTACTCTGATTGTTGGTTGTGGCATTTGCGGAGATGTCATAGAAGACTTTTGGAACTTCTGCTTAATATTTATGTTGTGCATATACTTAGTACAGATAAGCTGTGCAAGAAACCCAGCCATAACGACTTCTTAGCTTTGTAGATCAAAGATGAGAGTGCAAAACTAAATATATAATGTATATCTCTTTCTGCAACAGGAAACTAAAGTAAAATTTGGATTCTTGAGTTCATATACAGAAGATCACCATTGTAAGGCTGCTTATTTAACATATGCTCATTTAACATGTTCATTTAACCTCTGAGAAAAGGGCAACTGCTTTAAGGATATCTTCTTTCATGGTAAGGTGCAGAATTTAATTTACAGAGGACTGGCTTAATTTGAGGAAGCTCCCATTGACATGAACACACTATACAAGCAAACTTTGAAAACTGAAAACATTCCCTGTTTACTCAGTCTGCTAGGACGGATGTGATTTAAATACTGAACAAAATTAAAAGCTCAGTTACAGACTTCAAGAGAAATAGAAATTCTGATAATATTGACTAGTCAGAGGGAAATGCTACTTTTGCTGCATTGTATTTTAGAAAAGAAAAAAAAAAAGAAGAGAAAAAAAAAGCTAATTCTAAGAAACACTGCTACTTAGCCAAAAGTTTATACTTAGGTCTTCACTAATGTCTTCGCATTAGCACCCAGTACAGTGGAGACCTGGAGCAGTCTGTCAGCTCACATCACACTTCCAAACACCTTCTTTCTCACAACTTGTGAGCAACACAGTCTTTGTCTTCCTCTTCATCATTCCTCTTTCTTTTAAATAGTGTGTTTTGGCTTTTTCCAGGTCTAGACCCTATTTTCTTAACTAACGTTAATCACACACTCATGTTTAAGTGCCATTTACTAGTTCAGATATTTGTATTTTATTGCAATCAGGACTTTTTTTTCTACATTTCACATCTGGCACCTTTTGCAAACACACAAAATAAAATCATATAAAATTAATGTGCCTACTGATTCATTTAATGTAAATATCCTTCTCTACAGCAGATGCTTGCAGAGAGCTCCTTCCCTGAGTTCCTCTGGAATCTCCTTTGCATTTTTGTCTTGCAGGGAAATGGGTAGAGATGCAGAGTGGCTGGTTTTTCCTGGTGCCAGTCTCACAACAGAAAGAAAACAGCAATGCATATGGGCCCATTCTAGTCACCTCCATGAAAACATCAAGAGGAAGAATATGGCTGTACTGCCATATGGCAGGTACTTTCACTGACTCTAGAAAAGCTAAATAAGGTTAAGCTGTAGAGTGTTTTATCTGCATTACAATTAACCTCTCTGTTGCAGATGCAGAGCTTTGAGAGGTTTTTTGGATTCCTCTGCCAATAAAATCTATAAAAGTCAGTAAGTAAGTAAGGTCATCACCAGAGTTAAGTTATTGGCATAATTTTGTTGCTAGAAAACTCTTAAATAAAAAACACCTAAGAAAAAAGAAATACAAATAAATACCCATTCCTTCATTATCAGAATTCAGTCAAAAAATGAACAGAAAGGATGGTAAACTATAACTTCTGTCTCTTTTGCTTAAAACAAACTAACAAACAAAAAACCAAAAAAAACCAAAAAAACAAGGAAAAAAACCCCAAACAAATATTCTCAGCAGGTTAACAAACAGCCTTTTTGGTGCTCTTTGCAGCTAAAAGCAGATTTACCTCTTGGCTTGCTGAATGCACTTTAACAGTGTTCTATTTGCACTTCAGGAGTAACTCCAGAAGCCCCAAAGGAAAAAAGACAAAGAACTTTTCTAGCAGTTTTCAAAAGCAACAACAAGAATTGAGCTATATGTGAGGCTTGGGATATTGTTAAAAGGGTTGAAAAGGGAAATTGGGGAAGAGGGCAGTAACTGGAGAGCAGAAGGTTAGAGGCTGGCTGCTCATTTGGGAGATTTGTATTGAGAAAGAGATCAGGCTTGTTTAGCTGGTTGACTGATTTCTTCTGGGAGATGTGATTTTCTGCCTGTACTGGGTAGAAGGAGAGGGAAAATCAGGAATAATTATTTTTGGCAGTGTTAGGTAATTCCCAGTCCCAGCCATCTTAATTTGGTCACCAGCTGTTACTGCTGAAAAGTATTTTGTGTTACACAGTATTAATTCTCCATTTGTGTTAGTCTTTCTGATTACTATTGCTTTCTCTGTTGCATTTATTCTAAATTTCTTGGGGTTGTTTTAGAAATCCTGATTTGCAAAATACTTTTGAAGTTCTAGAATATTTGATTTTTTGATATGTTTACTCACAACTATAACTCTTTCTGAATATATTTTTGGTCTGAAAAAAAATGGTCTTTTTCAGTTCATGTAATTTATATATTGCATGTTGGGCATATTGCCTGAGGTTCACCCTGTTGCTAAAAGTCAGTCTAAAGTACCTGAATAGGGAAAATCAGTAAGAAAGGTTTAAAAATATATAGTGTCCCTAATAATGTGGTCACACATGATCTGGGAAACTTGCAAGAAAACTCAGAACCATAAAATATTCCAAATCTCCATTAAAAAAAAAAAAAAAAAAAAAAAAAAAAGAAATTGAGCACTTAAAACCTTTTACGCAGCAAAAGATCTGCTAGTCCAGTGGCTAAGGTCATGTGATAAAATAAAAGAGAAACTAAGTCTTAGAGTCTACCAGGCCAGGGCTAAACTATACTTTTTATTCTGTTTTAAATACAAATTCAAGTTTGGCCCTCAATTACCCATGTTGCCCATGTACTGATTTGATTTTTGACAGAAATTGGCAAGCATATACTGTTCCTCCAATTGGGAAAATTATTTTGGAAGTGAGCAGTACAGCACAACAGAGATAGTCTTGCCAAAAGTACACTCAGCTGTTTTTTTCAAAAGTTTCTCAGTAAAACCTCCCTGTGTACTCAAATCCAGTATTTAGCCAGTTTAATAATGCAAAGATGTTTTGAATCTTTATGTCAAAATATCTGACATCAGATTGATACCTAATGGCTGACGATGGGCACTCCGGTATTAGACAACCACACAGTTTAGCCCTGAGGAGAAAAAAAGCCAAACACACAACAGTGCAGGGCATCTTCTGGAACACCTTTCAGCTTGTTACAGCACAATCCGCTGATTCATGGATACAATACATGTATAGCGAAGTGTATCTGATTTTTGACATTACCAGTGAAGGCTTGCTTTTAAAGTACAGTCACTCGAACTTGTCTGCTTTTGCTTGGTCTCTGTACTTTCAGCCTGCAACTGTCCCCTAGAGATCAAGTGGCTATTGACAATCTGTTGTAGTTGAAATCCTGAGAATATTGGATGTAGTGAAGGTTTAACATCATTTGGCTGCTTTCAAGCCATGCCTCTAGCTCTACTTTTTTTTTTTTTTCTAACTGAGGCTTTCAAACTTTACAGTTTTCAAACTTTACCTGGAAGCCAACTAGAAGAAAACTGTCTGATATAAAACATAGCAAAAGGCCTCTCCGTGGATAGAGAAGACTCCTACCATGAAAACTGGTCTTAGTGAGAACTGCCCTTTTGTCATAATCCTACATTCTCTCCTTTAGTTCCTCCTGTAGAAGGTGTGAACTCCAAAGCAAAGCAAGGTAAGGCAAGGCAAGGCAAGGCAAGGAATATTTTCCAAAAGATGGTCAGCAACATACTATGGCAGCTGATGGTGTTTAAAGTAAGGAAGTGAATGTATCAACTGCTTCTTTATTTCTAGGTGGGTTTTATCATTCCTGATATCTGAACTGGCAGAGCAAGTCAGACATTTATCTTCCATTTCTTGTGAAGGATGCCCAAAGCATATCTTTCTGTCACTCCAGATTATAAGCTACAGAAGAACCCTACAGCAGTATAACATCTTCATTCAGTTTCTTCTTAAGAAGCAGGGATATGATATGATATGATATGGGGTTTAAAGAGACCAAGTGCTTGGTCCTGCACTTTGCCATGACAACCACATACAGCACTATGGGCTGGGGACAGAATGGCTGGGCAATGGCAAAGAAGAAAATGATCTGGGGGTATTGATTGACTGCAGGCTGTACATGAGCCAGCATGTACCCACATGGTCAAGAAGACCATTGGCAACTGGGCCTGTATCAGGAGTAGTGTGGCCAGGGAGGTCATTCTTCCCTTGTGCTTGGCACTGGTGAGGCCACACCTTGAGTACCATGTCCAGTTCCAGGCCCCTCAGTTTAGGAAAGATATTGAGATGCTGGAGTACGCCCAAAGAAAGGCAACAAGGCTGGTGAAGGATCTGGAACACAAATTCTGTGACAAGTTGCTGAGGGAGCTGAGGTTCTTTAGCCTGGATAGAAGGAGTTTCAGGATTGCTCCTTATAACTGCCTGAAAAGAGGGTGTAGCCAGGTGGGGGTCAGTCTCTTCTCACAGACAACACGTGACAGGTATGAGGAGACAGTCTCAAGCTATGCCAGTGGAGGTTTATGTTGGACAGTAGGAAGAAGTTCTTCACAGAAAGGATGACTGGGCTTTGCAATGGGAGGAGTCACCATTCCTGGAGGTGTTTAATAAAAGACTGGATGTGGCAGTCACTGCCATGGTGGTGTTGTCAAGGTGTCACTAGGTTGGACTCAATTATGTCGAAGGTCTTTTTTAACCTAGCTTATTCTGTTATTCTTTGATTCTGTAATATTCTCTCTTAATATTGCTTCCTGCTTCATAAATTCCTTCACAAAAAAAAAAAAAAGTTAAAAACATAAGGAACCAATGACAGATTTGGCTTTGAGTATCTGAGGGAGAAGAGTGCTTAGGAAACAGACCATCTGTTTCAAAAGGGAATGGACAAACAGTACATACAAGTCACACTAAAATATTAGTCTATGGGTAGAGTAAAACAAAAAAAATCCATTTGTGGGGTTGTATGTAAATGCCTTTAGTTGTGGAGTCTTTCATGTTTGTGACTTTGGTAGATGAGATCTGCCTTCCTCCACTTCCCTTCAAAAACACAATTATCCATTTCTGTTGTACTCTCAGAATAAATTAAATACATTATACTGGGTTTTATGTCTCTCTCAATACATGCAATTTAAGCTCATACTAAGTGCTTATGTTGTCAATCTAAATTACCTTTGCACAAGGTTTATTTTGGGTGGGAAGGAATCAAAGGAAGGCAAGGGGACACATCTAGGGCATTTGGGGAGAAGCAAGTATGAGGAATTGGAGGGATAAGGTAAGAAAGGGGGACGGCTATCTGTAAACAATTGGGTTGTGGGTAAAACTGAAAATGCCTGCACCTGGTCAGCACAAGCGGCTGCATCCTCATATCAAAATCCATTGCTAACTATTTTCCTGGGAGGGACCTCTGTTTGGTGAACATGAGCCTGTATGGGGCTTTCAGTGCCGGCAGCTGGAGTCCAGACCTGGGGGCAGAGCCATGTGTTAGTGGTGTCGCTGACTGGAGCAGGAGGGGTTGTGCAAGTGAGGGTGAGTGCTAGTGAAGGGCAACCCAGGCTAGCCAGAAAGTAGATAAACTGACCTGGGAGACAGGGAGGGGAAAGTGGGTCTGTGAAGGCGAGCTGATTATCAGAGGGACCAGGGAGTGTTGGGCAGTTGCTGGAGTGATTATGGGTCTGGGAGTTACAAGGAACAAGACCTGCTCCTGTGTGCTTGGAAGTTAAAGCAACCAGCCTGTGCAATGTGAGCAACAAGGCCATTGCTGGTTTAGAAGAACCATCTAAATTAAACAATAAATAACAAAACTAGAAACCCCCTTGGAAGAAACAGTGATACACAGAGGCCTGGCACTGTGGAGAAGTCAGGCTTGGAATGGAACCATTGCCTGTGTGTCTAAGCTGTCTGCCGGTATTAGTACACAGTGGGTGGGCTGGAATTGGCATCTCTGGTGAGAGAACAGTTAGACAGGACCTTGAAAGAGACCTGCCCTACTGTGAGAGTATCATGTTCAGAATGTGCGAACATGACCTAAAATAGAACTTTAAGAATAGAAATTGCTTACCCCTACTAACACCCATAATGACTGAGAAATGTATTTAAAACACAGAGGAAATTAGCTCAGCATATGAACAAAGAAATTTTTCTCTGTTCAAATGTTGTTAGTAAGTCTGACTATGCTGCTAAAAATATTTTAAGCAACTTCTATCAACAAATTCCCAGGTTTTTTTCGCATGTATCACAGTAAGTTTGTATTTCACTTTGTCTTCCTGTGTGACAAGACCAATGCAGATTTAATATTCTTTTCTCCCTCTTTAATATTTGAATCTAAGTACTGGTACACATAAAGATAGCAGTTTGATTGCTTTTTGGATATTTTTCTACCGTCAGACACTGGGGGATTGCAATGCTGATTTGATTTTACAATCAAAGTCTGTGGATATGTTGAACAAATCAACTTCTAAAATACAGTGTACAGCTCTAGTTTTGAATATGACATAAGGAAAAAAAAATGAAGTAAAAAGTTTGACTTAAAGTCTTGTTGCAGTAGTTGTTTATGCACAGTGATTCTAACTGCATTGAAACCACGTGTTATTTGCCAAGCATCGACTTCCAGCTAAGACATAGTAATCATCAGATGAAAATTAATTTTAAAAAAAACCCCAAAATTGCTATGCAATGGACATACTGCATTGCTGCATTTTTAGTCAGCTAAAATTCTTTTCCCTACAGAGTAGCTTAAACACACTGAAACTGCAGTGAAACCACAGTGATACCAAAACCAGATTATGATTTTGAAGCCTGTCACCATTCCACATTTTTGGAAGAAAAAGAATAATGGTCTTCTGTGTGAAACATCTGTGATGGACCTCCTATTTTCTTTGTTTTTTAAGAACATTGCAAAGCCTATTGTCATTTGTTTACGTTTTGTATTAAAAAAAGTAAAGATCCTTTGATAATCTATTCCATGTACTGTAGTAATAGTAAGCACTAAAAGTATCACTCAAATGTTTTCAAGACACGAGCACATGGTAGACCTGGGAAAAGTTGCATTTATGAGATGAGAGAAAAATTTCTCAGAAATTATACTCTATATCCTTGCACTTTCTAGTTTCCAGTATGGATATGATAGTTCAATGCAAGTAGCATGGAAATAAGTGTCACTGAAACTAAACTAGAAACTGGATATCACTGTGCTTATTGGGCCATGCACCCACCATGGACAAGTTTTCAAAGTGTGTTGACTTACAAATGAGCTGTCCCAATGTAGTGCATTGGTCTAGCATGAAGAACAATCATTTAATCAGAGCATATACCTATAGGTTTGGGTGCAAGACAAATTATTCAAACATTCCTGTTAATTGACAGACAGTTTAATAATTTTAATTTGAAGTCTCCCTTGGTGGTAGATGAAATTAAGGATGAAATTAAAAAGTTATATTGAGTTGAATGATAAACCAGACTTTACCACCCATGAGTGCCCACAATGGGAATTTTCTAAAGGGATTATTAGGGGAAGGTTAATTATCATTACACCTGGGAAATGGTAACAGATGAGCTAAGGCAAACCTACATAAAATATTGAAGCAATTAGAGAAAATGCTCCAATAAACTCTACCCTCCCACCCAAAAAAACCCAAAAAACCCAAAAAAAACCAACAAAAAGATAAATTTGGTATGTAGATAACATGGATGAAAATTAATTTCTATTACCATCCTATTACATTATTATGTTAGGTATTTTTTATATAATCCAAGCAAATTTTAAGTTAGAGAGTTTAGGGGAAAAAAAACATTTATGTATATATATCCAAGTGGAAACCAGGGAATTAAGCTATTGTGAAGTATCCAAGAGGGAGGCTTTGCAACCAATCCTCAGAGTTATAATTATAAAAATGAGCTTAATTTTTTCAATAAGTCTTAATATGTAATTATCAGAGCTTTATAAAACTAGATGCATTAGTCATCTTTTTAAAATTAGAATGATCAGCAGAGACATTAGAATGTAAGCATTGAAACTGTGCATTTAAAAGATATATGATTACATAAGAAAATAAGTCCTCATTTTCCTTTCATTTAAGAAAATAATGTATTTTTAGACTTAAAGTCTCATCCACTAAGTAGGACCCAATCTACTTCTAGCAAATTGCTAAGATTAAAAGCAGTGCAATATAAATGTCTTAATAAGATTACTCAGAAGGATATCACTGAACAGAACATGGCAGATCACCTAATGAGTAACCAAGGCAGCTAGAGTGTTACCCAATTCATTCTAGATGAAACATCCTTTTAAAATATTTAATAACAGGCTATCACAGCTCCTTTTTTTCCTCCCTCTCCAGTTATGAAACTCAGGCTCAAAACATGTTTTGCAAAGTTTAAGCACCAGATAAAGGCACCTTGTCCTGAGTTCAGGGAATACTGCTTATTCCCCACTGTAAACTCTTCTGAACCTTGCCCATAGACTCAGGAGCAGTAAATGGCCTCCACTCTTAGAGCACAGACGCAAATCAACTGATGTAGCAAACTCCCTCAAATAAATACATACAGCAAGGTCTTCAAACAGGAACATCTGTTCCAAGCACTTTGGGAAAACAGCCAAGAGACAAAGACATATTCAAGTGAATAAGTGCAGAAAGAAGTTTGTCAATGTAAATTTTTTAAGAAGCAGGGTTATTCCTTTCTTGCTGATCTCTTCCTGAAGAATGGAATAATGTTATGATTTATAATTATTTCAAAATAAAGTAAGGAAAAAAAAAGACAGGCGCAAACCAAACCAAACCAAACAAACAAAAAAAAAAACCGGAAAAATGAACAAGGACCTCCTAGGTTTTAAACTAGATTGACTGTTTTTCAGAACTTTGGTAAAGAAAATAATCGTCATTTCTAGGAATAATTTAAAATTCCATTATGCTATTCCCCAACACTTTTTTTCCTCTACTGTTTCCAAGAAGAGCTCTATGAAAGTCATATTTGAACCAGTGTACTCAAAACTCAAAAGAATACATGTAGTTCCACACTTCCTTACTGCCTTGGCCTTTTTTGATTTAGGATTTTTTTTCCTTTTTCTATATATTCTCTCTTATTATGCATTTAGAATGTGACTGAAGTGGTGACAGACTATGTTGTGGCCTCCAAGTGATATTAAAAGTCATCTAAACAACATGAAGGAATGCTTACCAACATGAAATCAAGTTTCCATTTTTTTAAGGTCTACCAAGAAAACAATAAAATTTAGGTGTCTCAGGAATGCATATATGATAACTGATGTTGAGAAAACAACTCAGTGTTGAAGGAATGAGAAACAGTAGATTTTTCATTTTTTGTATTAGTGAAGAGATATTTTTACATTTGGAGAGTTCAGATATTCTACTCTCAAGAGATGAGGAGAAGCCAATTTCTCACCCCTGAACCTCCATCACCAATAAATTAAGATTACAGTAAAAGAGCACATCCTCCTGTGTGTGCCCTCTGTGTTTATTAATCTATCAATACCAGAGAGTCAGTGGGAATGTATATAGCTGTTCTTGTATTAAGTTATTAGAATGGATATTAAATCTCTTTCTTGCAAGTGATATTTAGAATGAACACTCACATGTTTCTAGATGAGAGCTTACAGAGTATTTAGTTTAGAAAATATTGTTTGAGGAATCAGAATTATGACCCCCAGGTCCCTTTCCACAGTACTGCTTTTCAGCATCTCATTCCCCAGTCTGCCCATACAACCAGGGTTGCCGCATCCCGGGTTCAGGCTCTGGCACGTTCCCTTGTTGGACTTCATATGTTTGGGGGTTGCCTAGCCCTGTAATTTGTGAGGTGCCTCTGCAGGGCCTTCGAGGGAGTCAAGAGCTCCTCAGTTTTGTATTGTCTGTGAACTTGCATAGTACCCCTAAACTGCAGCCCTGCAGAACCCACAAGTGACAGGTCCCTAGTGTGATGTCACCCCACTCAGTACAATCCTTTGTGCCCTCCCAGTTACTCACCCATCTGATGACATGTTTATCCAGCTAATGCTGCACATTTTATCTGGAAGGAAACTGTGAGAGCACTGAAAGCTTTACTGAAATCCAAAAAAATCAAATCAAGTGGGTGGGTTACCTTCTCATAAAAGGCAAAGGGGTTTGATAAGCGGGACTTTCCTCTCATGCAGCCATGCTGGCTGTGACTGATGTCTCTACTAATGCAGTGCATGCCATTGTTCTTAGCACATCACACTAGGCCCCTGAAGGCATACAGACCACTAAAGATATGAGCTCTTATTTCTAGTATGGCATCCTAAAAGCTAAAAATCCTAGATATTATACTTGCTATATAAGCTTAGCCCATCTTGTCTGTGCAAAGCCTTAACATGCCTGATTTTCCACTGTATGGTTCATCTTCTGAACTCTTCTACATCTGTACAGTGATATTTATATGGTATTTATTTCAGTTGAATGTATGTGGTTTACTGTAATCTACTAATTGAGACTAAATTACTCAGTAGATACTATGATGGAGTTAAAATTAGTTGGGTCTGACAAATTCCCGGCTTCCAACATTTTCTTTTTTTCTTAAACTTGCTGTATCAGCTAGTCAAAAAGGAGACAACAGAAGTTTGAAACCATATTCACAACGAAAATGAGGTGTTTTTGTTGC
The DNA here is from genome assembly GCF_009819885.2 of Catharus ustulatus. Classification (NCBI taxonomy): domain Eukaryota; kingdom Metazoa; phylum Chordata; class Aves; order Passeriformes; family Turdidae; genus Catharus; species Catharus ustulatus. The sequence continues at coordinate 66,752,278 of NC_046222.1, forward strand.
AGGGAATTCCTCCCTTTGAAGTTCTGAACTTTACAACAGGAGGGACTGAAAGCAGTCATTTTTGATGAAACCATAGTCTCCTCTCTTTATCATTTAGACTCAGTGATCAGAGCACTCAGATAGAAAATAGGAGACTTTCTGCTACTTTTATTCACTACCTAAATCGAATCAAACTACAGATATGAGACAGACTAATTTCAGTGTGCTGTATAAGGACTTGATTTGTTCACTACCAGTTTTCTTGAAAAGGACTGTGATGAGCCAGCAGAGTAGAACAGGGAGTGCCTGCCTTGCCCCAGCTGCTGCAGTCTGCTGAGACTTTCTGGAGAAGGGAAAACTGGTTCCTTTTGCAAACACAGCTGACAATGGCCATCTAGGAAAAAAAAAATAAAAGTGATGTAACAACTGGGAACAGGAAGGGAATGAGAAAAACACCGAGCAGAGAGATAGCAGTAGAAATGAAAAATGGAAGGCTCCTGGGAGGTAAGAAGCATTTTCCTGAAACAAAACTGACTCAAAGCTGAGCTGCTGAAGTGCCAGCAAAGGGGCCAACAGAGAATCTGAGTTGGCCAAGGAAGTTATTTAAGTCTCCATCTGTAAAGCAAGACTGAGAGAAAGCATTTATGAGTGCTTAGTGTTTCTGCTACAGATATACTGGAAGCTGTTGCAAAGTGTTTTCTGATGAGATTTCGGTCCTTTTCTAAAGCTTATAGTAAAGGTTTTTCATTTTCCCCATCAGAATCCACATTAATCTAAGTCCTTAAACCTGCATCTGATGATATGATGTAGCTATGTGCATTTAAAAGTTTTGCTGATAAATATATTAAGCGCAAATAATTCCTTCTGTAGGTACTTGAGATTGTTTGGTTTCATTGTATTTAATCACTGGATTTGTGGTGCCGTAATGCTCTATAAAGAGTTTTATGCTGTGAATCTAGGAAACTTGTACCCTACTTTTGTTTTCCAGAACTAAGGTGATTTTTTCCTTTTTTGAAATGTAGTCTTTTAAAAAGAATGTTAAATTTCATAAGAGAATCTATTTTCTTAAACTATTTGTAAAAACATCCTTTCTTAACTTTGACAATGTAAACAAACTATGGACTAACTAGACAAACATAAAGAGGTCTGAGCTATGAAAAACATGACTTTTTTTTTCTGTGCACATACCTTAGTTTTATGTTACTTTTTAAGATCAAGTAACTTCCTGATGAGTCATATACATACAACATATGCTGACACTTAGTTTTGACCTAGCACACGACAGTTCAAACTTAATTACTTTCTTATTAATCTCTTTTGCAAATGCTTAAACATTACTTATAAACATTTTCTGCAACAACCATTGTAGAGAGTGTAGGGAATTTTTTGTAATGTAGAAGGAACAGTGAAATAAACTGGACCCTATTTTTACCTTCTTTAAAAAAAATATTAGGCTTGCTTCATGGTTGAAAGATGACCATTACTGACATTGTTTTTTATTTAATTGTTCTCTTCAGCTCTTGACTTATCTTCTACAATTCTGAAAGAAAAAAAGAAAAAAATCAGTCCCTGAAGAACAAATGATCTTTTATTTCCCCACTCCTTCTCCTGAATAGTCCAAACCAAAATGATATCTGAAATTCTATCATTCAACTCTAGCAATTTCCTATTTTCAACCTATCTATTCCATTCATCCATCTTCTAACCATGGTGGATAAAAGGAATGCTGCTTGTTGTATGCCTAGGCCTTAGCATAATATTTGATATACTCTCCCATAGTCTTTTCATCAAATGGGTGAGATACGGGCAATACAATGACTGACAAAGACTGCCAAGCAAGCAAAGATTATATTCAAATCATGAAGCGGGCAAGTATGAGTTTTCTTTTTTCATTCACTCTATCATCCTCTCTTTGCAGCAAGTTAAGTATAATTTCAATAAAACTTCAATGTACTATTCATGGGGCTGTCAATTCAGTGGACTATGGAAAGACTGTTCAAACTTACTGTTGTCCACTGTTGTGTACAGTCTCAGATCTCTAAGACATTTATCAGCATAGTATAAAACCTTCATTTCATTATCCAATATCTTTGGTACTGTTTCATTAAGTGAAATTGCATAGTAGAGTGTACTATATAAATAACAAAAGTTAAGCAATCTGCTACCTCTCTTGCAATTTTAATTAGGCCTAATCAAAACAAGTAATTTTGCATGATAAACTGAACAAATGATGGAAAAACAAATTACAGTGATTACTGATAAAATACCTCCATTATTATCAACTACTTCACTTTGATAGTACACCCATGAATATGCAATTGATTGCTATAAATTGTTTTAGAGAGTTCATTATTATTTTGTCTAGTGGGCATTATTTTGTGTTAGTACTTTGAGTGTGGGTCTATTTTTTGCACACAAAGAAATGCATTAGATTTGTCATTTATATTACATCATCTATAAAACCCAAGTAGCTTACTAAGTTTTAATCATGCACTTCAGTGTTCTAAAATGGCTGTGATTTTATGTGTTCCTGTATTTTAATTAACTAGATTCAGTAATAGAAGTTCAAATTTTCCTATTTTCAGACTTAATTAGGTTTAAAATTTTATTCCCAAAAGTTTTCCATTTGTCAATGCGAGAAATTTTACTCCTTAGATATTATCCCTAGGTATGTAGGTAAATATAATGAAATATGTTTTCAAGTTAGTTCAGAAGTGTGTCTTATCTTTTACTTACTAACAGTTGTAGTTTGTGATAAATCACTATCATTTCATCTCCAAAATGAGAAGACTTTTGAATGAGCAAAATGGATGGAAACAGAAAGATATATTTTTGTCCTGGAATCTGCTAAGTACAGCTGTGTTAGCAGGTGTATTCAGTTCAAAAAACATAATAGATTCCTATGGGCTGAATTCAAAACAGTTCAAAGATCTTTTGAAATTAGTTTTGAGGGATGTAATGGAAGAAGAGGAAAGTACTCACAAAAGTATCAACATCTCAGAACTAGGACTTCTAAAGTCCTAACCATGTGTTCATTTCTTTCAAAGTTGGGTGATAAAACAAGTTGGAACTTGTAGGTCTTTCTGAATTTTACCTTAATATGTAGTACTTGATTTATTTAAGTATTAATGCAACAACATGTGAACAAAGGGTGCTAAGAACAGTGATTAAAATAATAACATCAGATTTTAATGAAACTTGATTCTGGATTAATAGCCAGTGTTAAAATGTTTCTTTCAATGCAGAAAGTGTTAAGTAGCAGTAGTAGGTGTGTATTCAAACACATCAATTTTTATTGAATCTCTCTTTCCCAAAAGATTTGTGTTTTCCTGGTTGAAATTGTAGCTTACATTGTCAATTAAAATTAAACTCTAAAGATTAGTTCTATTTAGAATTCTTTTTTTCTGTTGATATGAGAAGTCAGTCCATCAAAGAGGGTTTTATTGGGACATTTATGAATGATCTATTAAATCTATGCATTACCTTGTCTCTTCTTTAAAGTCTAATTCCTAATATTTCTAGGCAGTGTAGTAAAATACCTTTGTATTTTGAGAGCTTTTATAAAAGCAGCTTTAATCACTAAATAATGAAAATTTTTAAAGCATTTAAAAGTCCCAATTTTAGAAGTGAAAGCTTATAATATTACTTAAAGTTCAATAAGATAGGAATCTACAAACAATATTTATATATCCAGTATCTCTTTCTGAGTATTAGAATTCTTAGGAAAGATCATTACTGTTTAATTTAATCAACAGGCTTAGTCCATATTTTTTATTTTATTACTTATAACAAATAAGTTAGAAAGTCTGACTCTCAAAAAGTAAAAGATTTTTTTAACCCTCCCTGCATAAATCAGTGAGAGGTGTGAAACAAAAATATGATAACTGTCAGATTTTTGTAAGTGGTCTCTGTTTGGCTAGATAATTATGTTAAAAATAGTTTATATAGTGTGGCTAAAATGAGACATTATTTTATTACAAGATACAAGGAAATACACATTTTTTACTCTTTCAAGTTTCTTAATCCCACTATTGTAGAAAATCTTTTTCAATAGTACTTCTTAGCTCTAGTCTCCTAATGTTTTCCTGTATTTCTTGGGTGTTGAGTAGAATTATATTTACGATATCTCTTCTCTACCACCAGTACAGAGTGAGGCATCTCTAGATGGTTACTCAGTTGACTGAATTCACAAGATTGGAACTGGATCCTTCTGATGCCAATTTACAGGTGAAACAGACTAAAATATTTATTAAACCTGCAGTCAAAGTTGAATGTCCAAAACTGGAATGAATCTGAGCATTGAGCGAGGAAGAAATTTGGAATTCAGTGCTAAATGAATGATCTGTACTACAGTGGAGGATCCTTGTTTCTTCTAGGTTATTCTATGCATACATATTGCATTCATATAGAAGGTAATTGCTAGTTAAGAAATACTTACAGTATTTGAAGGAGGTTGAAAAAATATCTGCTGCTTAATTCATAGGTTTGCAGCCAGATGGGACTGTTAGAATCTGCTATTCCATTCTTTATATAATACAGCTGAACCAGTAAATGTAATCTCTGAAATTAATAATTCCTTCTACTTCATTTGAAAGATTTTTTAAAATATGTAATCTTGATTCTAAATTAAGAGCTAGTATGTTCCTAAGTTTTGATAATCGATGTATATTTTCAGACTTCAAACAACTCAACCAGTTTGTGAATAATTTCTAGTTTTTAAGTATTCTTTTTGTGAAACTGACAGATTTACATACAGTATTTTATGAGTATCCTGCTAATATTATAAATTAAATAAAAATTACAGAAGAAGGATACCGTTTTCCTGCCCCTACTTGCTATAACTTTTCACTTGAGAGTATTATTTTTACAGATGTTGCTTTTGTCACTGAAAAATGACACATTCTATGCTTGCCTTCTGAAATATACTGTAGGAAAACAATACTAATTTTGTACCTTTAAACTATATAATATAAAGTTAAAAAAAGTAAAAGAAAAAACCCACAGAACAGATTCAGTGATGCAAACAGATAAAACTGAAGGAAGCACTGCAATACCATTCAGTGATAAAGAAGTTCAGTAGTGATTTGTTTCCTGAGCTGCTGATTTCAAAAGAGTATTTTTAGCTCTGAGCCAAGTGTGAATGTATCAATATTTATTCATAATTTCTCTCTGGATCTTCAAAGAACATTTTTATTGCTCTGTTGGAAAATATTTGTCAGTATTTAAGAGCTAATGCAGAGTCAGCTGAAATATTATATGACGTAGATATTGGGTCTGGAAGAAATTAATTTAATAAATATTCAATTTTAAGGAGAACAGTTGGAGGTATAATTATAGTGAAATTAAATATCTAATTAAATATCTAATTCCGAAAAACATTTGAAAGTATTTTTGCTTACCTTTGGTTTCTGGGTGGGGTTTATTAGGGAATGAAGGGATGAAAGGGAAATGTCAGAAGTGCAAAGTAGGGGAGAGAAAATTGTGGAGGCTGAGGTAACGTTTTTAAAATAATCTCTTGAAAAGGAACTTACATTCACCAGATTAAATTCTTGTAGTCAGCTGCTTTTGTTAATTGAAGATATTTGTAGCCATACATTTAATTTCATGAGCATTTGCTACCAGCAGATATTTCCTAAGTCTTAGTTTTTGACAACCACTCTGCTTTAATTGACATTCAGTGAAACAAAGGCTAAACTTGGCTCTTCCAGATCCTGGATGCACTGTAATGTTCCATGTTGCCTTTCTGGGAGTGTATTTTAAACTTCAAGAAAATTTCCTAAGGAAAGAAAACCACAAATGCTACTCTGACAATACTGCTTCCTCTGATACTTTGTCATGTGCTCTTCTGAAGCAATTGTAGAAAAGCTCTCAGTTATTGAAAAAACACTTGTGCTACTTCCATCTGGGGCAAAGCTAACTTTCTTCACTGTGGCTGGTATGAGGCTGTGTTTTGGATTTGTGCTGAACACAGGGTTGATAATACAGAGATGTTTTTGTTACTGCCAGCAGGGTTTGCACAGAGCCAGAGCCTTTTCTGTTTTTTTGAACTGCCATGCTCGAGGCTGGGAGGGGACACAGCCAGGACAGGTGACCCAAACTGACCAAAGGGATATTTCAGACCCTATGGTGTCATGCTTAGTATATAAAGGGGAAGAAGGAGATAGAAGGGGATGTTTGGAGTGATCATGCTTGTCTTCCTAAGTCATTGTTATGCATGGTGGGGTCCTGCTCTTTTGGAGATGGCTGAAACCCTGCTGGCCAATGGGAAGTAGTGAATAAATTCCTTGTTTTACTTTGCTTGTGTACACAACTTTTGCTTTCCCTATTTAGCTGACATTACCTCGACCCATGAGTTTTCTGGCTTTTACTCACCTGATTCTCCCCCCAAACCCCTAGGTGGGGAAATGAGAGAGTGACTGTGTGGTTCTTGGTTGCTGCCTGGGGTTAAACCATGAAAGATGTCCAGACATCAGATTAAGGCATTCTCCTTAGTTTCTTTATTTCAAAGACCGGTGCCCATACATAGCTTTTCTTGCCTTCGTTATTCAAAATGAGAGGTCACGTATTTATCTTAGCAGCAGATTTAGCTTGAGGTGATCAAATAGATCATGTTAAATTTAAAATGTTTCCCTACATATTGTTGCTCTTCCACTACAGCAATTATTTTCTCCCTGATCCCACTGGTGGTAGAATGAGTGAACAGATCATATCTGCATTCCATTGCTGTTACAAGAACATGCAGATTTTCTGTAAACCTTATGTCTTATTGGTAAGCCCTGTGAAGATAACCTAAGATAACCTTGCCTGACTGTATATGCTTCTAATTAGAAAACTAAATCCTGCTTAAAAAAAATAATAATAAAAAATTAGCAAGAACCGATACTCAGTTGAAACATTTTCTTCCCCATTTGATAAATTTCAATCCAAAATAATAATTGACAAGAATAGTGAAGCAGTATTGCATTTTTTATGTGAAATGAAAAAGTACAAATTTTTTTTGAAGACAATACTAATGATACTAAGCATCATTGCTTACATCAAGCAATGTTAACACTCAGGAAATTATTGAATAAATCCCATTTACAATGTGAAAATACAGCAGTGAACCCTGCTTATATGAGCTAGACATTTCTGGTCTTAAAAGTTTCAAATAATTCAGTATAATTTTGAATTGTGTTGATTATCTAAAGTCTCAATTATGTTTAAATATATTTATTACTCATAATTGCATTTTTCAAATGGTCTTTTTTAAAAATCTTGCATTCAGCTGATGAACTTTATTTTTTTATTGTTGCCAATCCCGTTGTGACTATACACACAAAAATATCACACCAAGAAAGCCTTAAGCTGCAAAGATATTTCTTTAGTTGATGGATTAAAAATTTGATTTTGTTTCCCATTAAACTATTTATTTAGTTTAATTATTTTATTTATTTCTTATATTAGAAATAAGCATATGACAGTTTTAGAGAGTAGACTTTCTTTTGAACCTTAAAATTTTCTCTTGGCTGTTGAAAGAGAGAATAAATAATATCTTTAAGATAATTAGACCAGTTACACAACATATGTACATAAAAGGAAAAATTACAGCAGTCACAGTGGAGAGTTTCTACTACTAAATACAGGCTTTAATACTGTATGATGGTTTTTTTAGAAGCAGCTTCTAATAGGGAAAAAAAAAATAGAGGTATGTAGAGGTATTTAGATGTACAGAAGAGCCAAACAGCTTCCAAATATTTTCTGTGAGTCTACGAGTGTTTTTGACATAACATAAGGTATTAAATTCTCACTGTAGTAAACTAAGCTGATTCTTTGCAAAATATATGTGTTCTACAAAAACGAGAATTACAAGAAATTCATTCAAGCACTTCCATCTTGATCATCCTCACTGTTTAGATATTGCTGACTTGGTTTGGATTACTTACGATGGTTTTCACTAAATCAAAGCTGATTTGTACACCATTCCTGAGACACAACTAATGTCTAGATGAAGTAGGAACAGGTCATGACTTCAACTTTTCATAACCAGTGTACAGAGAAGGCAATTTACATACCCTGGTCTTAGGGACAAGAACTAGTGTCTGACTTTCTTTTACATAGCAGCACAGTCTTAGCTTCCCATATCTGTGATAGGCATACAGAGTATACCTGACACAGAATATCGGGATGAAGTGATTTAGAAAATGCGGTTTCTCTATTTTTAATGCTCAGCATTGGTAGAACCTTCATCTTTTATACATCAGAGTCTGTGTTCCAGATTAATTCTGCATTTTGCATTTAAAAAATCACTGCAAGAGCAAAAATATGTAATGCTGGAAGTGAAGGAGAGAAGCCAGAACTCTCCCATTCCTATCTGACTTTGGTAAAATCTAACAGTTTTTCGGTTTTGCTGGTTTTTTTCCTCAGGTCAAGACACCATGAATCTTGCATATTTTTCTGTCCACTACACTGCACCAGATTTAACATGAGGTGTTAGGGTACCTCAGACATACACTTCTTAACCAGAGAAACATCTTGAAAATAACTTATCTTCACTGTTCAAAATGTCAATGGTCTTTTGATCCTTTAGCAAAAAATATTACCTCAACTATTAATTAGTTAATCAACTACCAATTATTAATAATTTATTTTAACATCATGGTTTCTAAAACTCCAATATAAGACTGAAATGGCATATAAAGGCTCGGCTAGAATAATATCCCATATGTTTTACTGATTTGACAGTGCTAGGACTGACTTTTACATTTTTGGTCATTCCCTGGAGAGGGCTGGTTTGAGCTTGTAAAAAAGTCCTTAGTGAGCAATTGTCTGATGCTTGACTGTTGTAAAGGAAGCCTTGGGAAAAATATGGAAAATAAATCCGATGCCCCACACATTCACTTTGTAACAAACAGTAGCCCTTTCTGTCAGCTAAGGCTGGGAAGGCTGCAATGCAGCTGCAAGACTTTAGCAGGTAACCAAAAAGGGGGGAGTAGATTGGTAAAAGAAAACATATTAATTTAACCGTGTATAATGAGAACTGACATAACCAAAAGTATCCTCCACTATGAGCATTATGTACTTCTAACAAAAAAACCCCACAGGCTGGTGCTAACTAGCTGCAACCTGGAACCCCCAATCATGCTTAAGGGAAAATAAGTCTGTTAACTTTGGGATTCAGATGAAATTTTAATTGTGTGAGAACAGGACCATAGGAAAGAGACACACAAGGATGTCTTACGTAGGAACTGTAATCTGTTAGTGAATGTATTGTTAGTGAAATTTTCCAGCATTAATCAGACAGTGTTGAGTATTAAACTGTTCAAGTATTATCTGCATGAACAAGGAGTCTTGTTTCCATGTGTCTGATAAGTAACCTTTTGCCTATAAAAAGGCTTGGAGTACAACTCCGGAACACGTTTACACCAGCTCCCTCATGCACATACAGATCTGTTTTCAGTTTCTGGATCCCATTCTGGGTTAATAAGACTTGTCCCCCACATCATTCATGTAAGTTTCAACAAAAGAAAACCATAAAGACAGATACAAAGAAATTTTTGTCTTTATAATGGAGGCATCTTCAACCATTAGGCAGAAGGATATATTCACTGTGTGAGCTCTTCTGTGCTGCAATTTTTATCCAAGTCCTACTTTGGAGTCCTACTTTTGTCTGAGTCCTGAGCTTTAAATTCACTTTAATTTAATTTCATTAATACTATATAATTGACGGAGAAAGGAAGCTTTCAGAGCTGAAACAGTGGTTAAAAGTTTGGACCTTACAGCTGGATAAGGTTCAAATACAATTTTGAGACTGGTCCCAAGTTATGACCTTAGTCATGAGTTGTTTGAGAGAGTTCTATCTTGCTCATCCATATACTGCCCTAGGGCCACTCTGAACAATTTGACTGTATAAACAAGCAGATGTTTGGAATGTTCCTTTATACTCTCTGGTTCACTCTGGTGGGTGTAACCCCTATGTATTACCATTTGTCAGTCACCAGGGAATAAGACAGGGGGCTCAGAAAGAAATCAGGGAACACAGATACAGTATTTTTCTCTCACAGGGGAATGTCATATTCATTGCATGAAAAAAAGGTTTCATGTCTGTTCTCCTGATCAAATGGTTATAAATGTTTGATTTTAAGATACTTAACTTTCATCAAGAAAAGTAATGTGCACTTCTATAGACTAATTTAGAACCTGTGCCCCATCAATCTTATTTTATTAGCAGTTTTAGTATAGTCTGTGACAATGCAAGAAATTCCTCCTATGCTGCTGACTTTAACTGGACTCAGTCAAATCTGAGTGTGGGAGGACCTCCGTGAATTTACAGAATGAGGAGGGTGTAGGGGATATCAGGAGGTCATCTATTCCATCCCTCTGCCCTACAGCAGGACTGTTTGCACTAGTCATACCTGACAGATATGTGTCAAACTGATTCTTGAAGACTTTGAATGACAGAAATTGCACAAGTTGCCCAGGCAATCTATTCCAGCTTTCCAATGCTTTTTATTACTAAAAGCTGTGGAATTTCTGTGTGGTTTTGCTATTGTTTTTGAAAGGTCCTGCATAATACTTCTGAACTGTAGCTTAAACCAATATTTACTAGTTTATTTACCATTAATAATAATATGCCAATATATTTGAACATTCAAATACAAAAATACAGGAAGGCTTCCTCTCTAGAAATTATGTAATGTCTGGTCCCCTGCTATTTCCTACAGTAAATGCTACCTTGTATCTTTTAGTGTCAGAAGATTTTTATTAAAACCTTAAGGAAGAATTAATCTGGTTTCTTGTAGGTCTAAGCATGTAACCTAAGTACCTTAGATTTTTCACAGACTGGAAGACGGAAAACAATCGTAGAGTGGTGCAGACTTCCGGGGCACAAAAAGTATGTGTAGAAGAAACAGAAAAAATAGTGATCAACAGTAAAGTGTAGCTTTCAAACTTATTAGGTACTCATATGCACAGACTGGTGATTATTTTTTTAACTATGCATTAACCATTTATTTTATGTGCAGTTTTCTGTAGGCATTCACATCCCTGCCCAGGCATATTTTGCAGGCTGATTATGAAAACTCTGTAAAAAACGATTAGTAAGAAAAGTTTATGAAGATATCAGAAAATAGTTTGGAGAAAAAAGAAGCACAGAACAGTATTGATTGAAGCAAATGAAAGAGAGAGAGGACATAGGTGAAATATGAGATGTTCAAAACAAAATTAATATTATGCTGGAATTATATGTATCCTCTTTCTATAAATATATTGTGAGCAAGAAATAAATGAGAAAACTAACAAACAGTGTATTGTGTGAATAAGGAAGAAAATGCCAGAAGTAATAAAGAAAATGAAATAAATAATTTCAATGCATTAAATAAAAAGGAAAAGGGAGAGTTAGAATGAGTTTAAAATAATGAGGGGGAAAAAAGACGAGAAAAATAGAATAGAATAAGACTAAAAATTAAGATTTAAAAAAAGAAGCATCCTGTGGAAAAAAAAAATTAAAAATAGAAGCTTCCACTGAGGCTGAGGAAAAAAAAAAAAATATTTCAAAAGGGAACATTTTTTTTTTCAGGGAGAAAGGAGGTGACTGGGACTGCAAAGCAAGTTAGAAGAAGCCAATTCATTTGCCTTGTATAACATCCCTGAGGTACAACTAATCTGTAGGTGAGCTAGGGCAAGACTCAATAATTTTCAGACAAAATTTCCAAACAGTTGAAGGTATTGCATCTCAAAGAGTAACGGTGCTTTTCACACATCTTTCCACCCAGATTCAGTATGGTAAATAACTCTTTTGAACAGCATTTCTTATCTACTTTTTTCAAACATGAAATGACTTGAAGATATAAGGAATTGTTCCCTCAGATGTTCCTTTTGGTATCTTCAGATTTTTTTTCCTCTGTCGTTCTCTGCTAGTGCTTCACATTAAACTTCCAACATTTCTAACAAACTCCCAATATTTTCTTTTTGAAACTTATAGTAGAGGTGCATGAAAATATACTAAACTATCGTAGAAAATTTTTACCCAGATATCACTTCTGGGTGAAACAGAATAATTGTCTCTGTTGTTTTCATTATGTTTTCATTTTATTATTAGTTCTTCAGTGTTAGAATTCATTGTTACATTTTGAAAATGTAGGATGATATTTCTAGGTATTTGTGCAGTAGATAAAGTTGATATTTTATCATTTATGTAGGCAAGTCATTTAGATTCTATAATCATAAGATAACCATGTATTTATGGAAGTAAAAATAGCAAAGAAATACTCTCTTACCCTATTTTTAGATTTGCACCTTGATTGTTCAATAACGGGAAATTCTCATTTTTATCACTTCCAAATATCCAAATTCTCCATAGCTTTTTAAAACCCACCAGAAGTAGCTGCAATGTATTATCTAAAACAAACCGGACAAGTTAGAGAGCTTCCATGAGAAGCTTCCACGAGAAGCTTCCACATTATTTAACTGACTTGATTGGATCGTTTAGTTATTTACATCATGTATTTATTCTCATGCATAGTATAACATCTTGAATCCATAAAAATAATGACAAACATTATCCTGTGTTTTCTTGGGCTATCTGCCTATTAGATTAGGTTTGGAAGCAAAAATCCTGGAGTGGAAAATTAGCACCTGCAGTGATAAGAATTAGTTGCCCATGAAGCTCATGCACAGGAAAATCACCTGCAGAGACATCTGCTCATTTTTGACTCTTGTAGTTTGGAATCTTAGAAGTTTTTTGGGTTTGTTTTTGACTTTTATTAAGTGCAGAATATTTGCACATTCACATATATTTGTACATATTTATCAAGTCAGTATTATACTTCCTTTCATTACTTCTTTTTCTTATTTCCTAATTATGGCACGAAAAGTTATTTAATTTCTAAGTTCAAACTTAATTGGTGGCATTTAGAGTGTTTTTCCCACCTCTGTGTACATGAATCCCAATTCATTCAAATAACTTCAAATCCTGAGAACATTTTGTGCAGAGAAAGTTGTGAAAACATTTTATTTCTAAGAAAAGGAAAACAACACAAGACGAGGGGGGAAAGAGCTTAGTAAAAGACTACAAAATAAAACTTTGATAGATGTCAGAATGTACGCAGAATAATTTTCAACTGTTCTTACATAACAAAGGCGAACTAGCACAGCAGCACATATATTGAACAAAGATAAAGTAAGCATAAATTTTAATGTAAATGATTTATTGAAATTGATTTTTAGAAGTTCTTCAAAGGTCAATCAATTAATTACATATAATAGAATTATTCCTCTCCACAAAGAAAGCACAAAAGTTTTACTTTCAAACAATGATTGCATTAAAAAAAGGTTACTCTTTGTCTGATTTAAAGAATGAACAGATTTCAGTAAAATCAAATTTGACAGCATGTTTTTGTTTTATTCCACTACAAGAAATATCTGTTGTGGTATCTTGGTTGCACATAGACCTTGTTAAGCAGGTTTTTAATGCCATTTTAGTCTAAGAGGGAACAAAATTGGTACGTAAATAAACTGTTTAAAACATTAAGCATTGACAGTGTGTTATTCAGCTATATGTCATTTTTATATGTCATTTTGTGTACCTATATTAATAAAATTAAAATATATATTTATAATCCAGCCAACCATTTCTTATTATTATAATTTAGAAAATACAATCTCTACCTCCACTCTTCGTAAACCAAATGTTAAAATTAAATTATAAGTATTAAAATCCTGCAGTTGTTGTCTGCCTCTCACACTGCTTGGTATTTTTTCATAGCAGTGCCTTGATGCTATTGATCAAGTGACAAATTAAGATAGATTGTGCTGAGCAGATGTGGTGATTTTTAAGATGGTTAACTAGATTTTAGAGATTATTGTGGTGAAAGACTTCCTTTGAGAATTCCTTCTTACCTGTATTCCTATAGGCACTTCTGTCTTAGCTGTTGAAATATATGATAACAGTGAATCTAGAATAATCTGATGTTAAAGCCTCTAAATTACTATGACTGGTATTTTCCACACAAGTTAAATACTCCTTTTGTAAGTCCTAAAAAATCACACTATCTAGATGCATTGTCATCATCAAGGAAAGTAATGAAAAAGGAAAAAAACAGCAACCCACAGAGAGCAACTAACCTTTAGTACAGGCAAGACACACAGAGCAGTTTGTGGTGGTCGTGGCTGGGGCAGAGTTAACCCTCATCATAATACCTGGTGTGGGGCTATGTTTTGGATTTGAGCTCTAAGCAGTGTGGGTAGCACAGGAGTGTTTCAGCTGTTGCTGAGTAGGGCTTGCACACCTCAAGGCCTTTTCTGCTTCTCACCCCACCCCACCAAGGAGGCTTGGCATGTGCGAGGAGCTGAGAGGAGACACAGCTGGGACAACTGGTTCTAACTGGCCAAAGGGATATTGCAGACCACATGAAACTGTGTGAAAAAGAAGGAAAGGGGAGACATTTGGTGTGATGACCATTGTCTTCCCAAGTCATCATCACACATGATGGGACCCTGCTCTCCTGGAGAACAGGGCTGGATGCTCCTGGCCCAGGGGAAATAGAGAATGAGTTCCTCATTCTGCTTTGCTTGTGCACATGGTTTTTGCTGTCCCCATTACACTGTCTTTATCTCAAACCACAATTATTTTATCTTTTACTCTTTTAATTCTCTCTCCCTTTACACCTGGGTAGAGTTAGTGAGTGGGAACGTGGGACTAATTTGCCAGCTGGGGTCAAACCACAAGAGCTATTTACTATATCAGTATTGAAGGCAAATAAAATTGAAGAACATTGTTGTCTTTATCTCACGCAAGATTCTTTTATATCTAGCTTTATATTTAAATTTTAGGTACTTGTGTAGCAATACTCATACTGCATTTGCACTGCAAGCCCTAGCCTATGGATTTGTTGTCTATATTCAAAATCATTGCATCACTCCTTGAGACAAGCAGTGAAAAATTAAAAAACATACTGGTCAATTCTTATGACACTGAAGGAAGGCAGATACAGGTTTACTGCCTAGCACCACTCTTGTAGCCCAACTATTTTACACTGAGATAAAACAAAATACAGAGAAGCCAAAAGAACCCGTCAACAGACAAACTCCTAATAATTGTTTCTTGATTACTGGATTACAGCAATAATAACTAAAAGGTACTTTATGAATATTAACAGACTTTGATCAACAGTTGTAATTTTAATTCCTAAAAATAAAATTTTAGAAAACTATCATAAATTACTTATCAGGTAAGTCAGTTAAAAACTGAAGAGAGAAAATATTTAGCAATAAAATATTTAGAAAAACCTGCCTTTTGTGATCTCTGAATTGAATAATACGGTTAAAAACATGTGATGAAAGAAGCTATTATTATATACTGATATAATTACAACCAGTAATTTATTAATACTTTCATCTTTTGTATGCAATCTATATTTTATCTATCAGTAATTGTAAATAAAGAGATTTTGAAAAAATAAATTACATATTGTTTCTCACTTCTTACCTGTGAAATTGTAATTTTAAATTATTTACTTCAGGTTTTTTTGAGATATAACTAAATTGCAGAAATAAAGTTAACAAAATTTTGAAGAGATAAACAATAATTAATCAGAAGACCTTGGTATTCAAAGTCATTGTAGTGGTTAATAATGTGCTTTGGAGTTCCAAAATGCTAATAAATATTTATATATACACATTTATGGATTTCTTTGTATTTTCCTTCCGATGTAGTAACTCCTGATAAAAAGTCAAGTTCTGGTATGAGATACCTGAAGTAATCCTCTAACGTTTATTTTACAGTTTAAACAATCTACCTCAATCTCATTTGATAATCTTTCTTTACTTCTGGCAAACTGTGGATTGTCTTTAGTTAAAGTACAGTATTTACTCTGAGTCAGGATGAAACCGCCAAATTCATTATCTGTATGACCTCAGGCTATATTTGAATGTGCATCTCCAGAGAACAAAACTCAGCCATACAATGGACCTTAGACATTGATGTTATCTCACTTGTGCACTCCTATCATTATGCTGAAGGACTTTCATAAGAAAGAATTTCTTTTTTTCCTTCAGAACATATGGCTACTTAGTATACTTTAATGCATAATATGACTAGTATTGGAAAATAACAATATTTATTTCCTCCTGGTTTTCAGTCAACTGATTTCAAACTATTATATTCAATGCACACAATTATTAGAATTCTTATAATTTTTAAGAGGTATCACATAAGCAAAGGAAAAGATAATTGTCCCCGCATATTTTTTTTTTTTTATTTCTGCCAGGTTTTATGAAATAATAAAAGCTGAGAAAAATAGAATTCCTTGATTCAGTCATCAGTATTCAGTTAAAAGTTACAACTCCATCACTTTCTCAATTGTTTCCTGTACCAGATGACAAGGAGGTAGGGGAAAAATAAAGGAGAACCGTTATGACAAAACAATATTATAATACACCTGTTAATAAAGATGACATAAAATTCTCATTAGTTAAAAATATTTTGCATATATTCTACATTGAGATAAACATATTGGCAATTAAACCTAAGTTTGTCTTATGATATAATAATTTAATATTAATATGTGGTTCATGAAGATTGAATATGGTGTTCAAGTCAGATATTTCAAGTAGGTCCCCTGTCTGCCCCCATCCCACTCCATTTTCCTCTCCCTTCTCTTTGCTACCCTTCTTTTCCCTGCCCTTTCACATTGTTCTTACTGTGAACTGTGGGTGAATACATGTACCTGCACATGTGCTATTCAGAATAGTCAAATCTATCTATATATTAATAATTCTAGAGAGAAAGAGAAGTTTTGCTCTAAGATTGACAAGGATTAGAATTAGCTGATTCTCTCTATCATATATATTTCCTTAAAATAAGAACAACAAAAAAGAACATAAAATATTTTATTAAAATAGTTAATAGCAAGATGACTTTTCATATCTGAAGGAAACATTTTCCACCCTGCAATGAAGGCAAATTGCCTGGATACACAGGGCATAACATATTTTTTTCTTAAAATATCATAAATCATATAGTTTTGAAAAAATATAAACCTCTTGGTTTATTTTTTTTTTCAGTGGTTTAAAACTCCACTGGTCCCTATTCTGGTTCAGAAAATAAACAAAAAAGGGCAGTTTAATGTTATTGAGAATGATAGTTTACTGAAGTTTGAAATGGCTCAAAAACTCTGCTAAACTTCCAGATTCTCTTTTTCCTTACTTGTAAAGATTCATAAACTTAAAATTTAATAGGTGGTAGGCCATTTGATGTTTCTAAAATTTTGTAAACGAATACCTTATTGAAACATATTAGTTCCTCTGGGGAAGGAAAGAGGGGGTGGAGAGACAAAAAATTATAGAACTTTCTAATCTTTTACTGTAGTATGAATCCATTCCAGTTATCTAACTTTCATTTGTTGAGCATGTTATTAGAGGGCAGAAAACCAGAAAATTGCACATATATTTGTACTATCAGTAGTGCCATCCTTTCAGTCTTCTATATATTCAGCTGAGAAATATTTAGAAAAATCTAAAGAGCTGGTGAAATTTGGATGCCAAAAATAGGTAGTAACATAATACACATGTGAATACCGGTGGTGGTGTCTGACGGTTCATAGGTTTTCTTTCAAGGATTTTTCTTGGAATATGTGTTTGTTTTGTTTTCAGTTTTGTCATGTAACTTCAAAACCTCCTATTCTAGTAAAAGTTGAAGTGAAATTTTCAATCCACTTGTCTGAAGTACCTTCTTAGCAATATTTTCTCCTCCTATTGAAAATCCTTCAGTACTGCGCCTTATACGATGGTAAAACATAAACACAGAATTATGTGTGCAATATGAGATAGAGAGGCTGTTTCGCAGTAAATAACTTCCATATCTCTTTAGCACAAATTTTAGGGACTAAACATGTTGCCCTTACCACCTCTTCCTAGCAGAGCCAAAATAGGAGGAAAAAAAAAAAGAGTGCATTTATAACATATAGTTTTGGTCCCCTGTCCTGTTCATACACAGAAGCACACCAAAGTACAGTAATTTCACGAATACAAGCCGCACGGAGTATAAGCCACATTTCCGGTGTGTTGGCAACGTTGATGTCTTTGTCAATAAAAAAGCCACACCCGAATATTAGCCGCGCTTTTGTTTGTGGCGAACTTTCAAAGTCGTCATTTAGTAACACAATTGAGGGATTGCTGGGGCTTACTGGCTTACTGCCAACCTTGGAAACATTATTTCCAAGTGAAAAAAGACACAGACCATAGCTGCAGCAGCGTACCCTTTATCTACAAACCGAAAAAGACAAGAACAATAGTGCGGGCATTTTGCGAGCATTCCCAAAGGATCCGCCTTGCCTTTAAACAGCAGCTCAGTATGCGGGCGAGTGGCTGAGCTGCGAGCGGAGCCACATCTCCATGCTGGCACAGCCACCTCGCTCAGCCGCCTGGGTGAGTGCCCCCCCACCCCTCTCCTTGCGAGCCGAGCGCCCCTCTACCCCTCTCCTTGTGAGCCGAGTGCCCACCCACCCCTCTCCGCAGGAGCCCAGACAGCTGCGCAGCCGCACAAGACTGAAAACACTTTAAAAAGTACAGAGAAATATCACACACTTTTATCAAACTGCCGAGGTAACTCTCTGAGGGAACTTACCCCAATAACACACACCCCGCCCCTCAGTAAAACCATCATCCACAGGCAGGCAATAAACTGTTCTCTGATTGGTTCATCGTCGGAACACTGGGAAACCATGGATTTCAAATCATTTTGGCTTGGGACAGGACCAGCCCGGTACCAGGTAAGGGTAGATATCACATTTTTGTTAATATATTAGCCGCCCCGGAGTATTAACCGCACTTCCGGGTTTCCACCAAAATTTTGGTCAAAACAGTGTGCCTTGTATCCATGAAATTACTGTACATCTAAGTACTAGAAAGACCTAGGAGAGGTAGCCCCTTGTATAACTCTTAAAAATGAGGAGATTTTTAACTGGATGTAATCAATGGTCTCAAATTATTGAATACCAGTAAAATTCATCTAGATGAATTGGTTAATGCTCATATCAGAATCTCTTGACAGCTGCAATGCTATGTTTTCAGCACTCATAGTTCTATTGCTATATTAATCAAAGGAATGTGAGTTTAAAATTTGTGAGAGACAAGGGCTTTAATTTTGGTGGTATTGAAGCCCAAAGGTAAAAGCTGAATTTATGTCTCCAGTACAGTATAACCAGAAGTCTTTTTATTTGGTATATACTGTTTTTTTTAATACTAGATCTGTCAAATCCATAAATTCAATAGACTATCCTAGAATTGTGTTTTTCTATTTTTAAAAATTTATTTCTATAATTGAAATTAAAAATGTTTCACTCTTTAAGATTATTTATGAAGCTTCTGAGTTACTTATCATGAATCCACACAATGAAATCTGTATCTACCTTTTATATTTTTAATGATGCAACTTCAGATTGAACAGGCAGTCTCCCAAAGAGGCTACAGATCTTCTCAGTAGTCATTTTTTAAATTTTGTTTTTGGTGAAAGGTTTATCTATTTTTACATTCTCATCCATACTGAATGATATTATTGAAAGATAGATATCCAAATTCCTTCTGGGGAATTTATATCTGATTAAAATAAATGTTAGTTTTCCTTTTTGTGAACCAAAAAATAGGAACTGGAAGAATCAGAACAAATACATGCTTGATTGCAACATGTCATCCTGTGAGCAATTGAACAACCATCCCCAATATGACTTTGTACTTCAGCCCTAAAGTTCTGTCAGCTGTACTAGTAGAAGCCTGGACATGGTCCAAGCAAAAATTGTATCATGCTGCGTATCAACAACACTTCCTTCCCATATGGTTATATTGACTCCTGGGACATAATTTTCATCACTTTTCCAGAGATACTTTGTTGTTTCATTGATATCAGTAGTTTCAGTAAAATTTAGAAAATATTACTGTTCCTCAAAGCACATCTGAAGGAAGGAATTGCCTTTTAGAATTTGTTTAATCTACCATAGTTTTGAAACACATATGTTCACTAGATAATCCTGTAACACATAAATTTTAATTTTTGAAAGCTTTTTTTCAACAATAATATTGTTTGAAACTTCAAGAATTTGAAGTCTCTCAGTCTAAGTTAGATATTTTAGATGTAATCAAAACTTCCACAAATCTAGCTACTGTCAATTTGGTATGTTTTAGGAATCATGTATAATTTTCTTTGTATCCTTATCATGTGAGTTTTCATGCTAAAATCTGCGCTTACTATGAATAGAATATCACGGGTGTGTTAGTACAGTGACAGGAAACAAAGAAGATAAAGAAACAAAAAAACAGTAGGAGTTTGAAAAAATTCCTCTGGTATATAAATTCCTACAAATGGACTTCAGACTATCAAGGTGTCAGGTATGAAGAATCTTACCCGTATCTTCTCCTTAATAAATCCAATCAAGAACTGTTCAGTTCATGTGAATTGTTTTTCAGAATGGGAATATACAGTCAGACATCACATGTGCAAAACGTTCAGATGTATTTCTTAAGCTACAATAATGAGAAATATTGTATGATGGACTAGCTAAAACCATTAGTGTAGCATTCTCTGTTGCACTACATGTAGAGCCAAAGCGTGAGAGCTTAATACTATCACAGAGAAGCTGAGTGGCATTGAGAATATCTTAAGGCAAATTTTTTGTGTCTTACCTCCTATTTTAGGTAGTCATGGACTACTTATAGGCAAAACATATATATGTGTGTATTTGTGTGTGTCTCCTTATGAGGGTCTTCCAGAATCTCTCTGCAAACGCCACTAGGCATTTTTTCCACATATAACTAAAGTGAGCACATTGAACTTTGATACAAGAACAGAAAAGGGCAATTCCATGATAAAAAGAACTTTTTTCCTCTCTTTCAAACAAAAAAGAGTACACCTGCATTTCAGACAATGTTATGTGGAAGACGAAAATTGCAATGCTCACATGGTGTCATCATTTTACCAGATGTGTAGCATCAAGAGTTGCATGACATTTTCAAAATGTTGCAAATTCCAGACATAGCCTCCAGAGGAAGTTCAGGTTGTACATCAAGAAGAATTTCATTGTGGAAAAGGTTATCAAGTTTTGGAATGAAGTACCCAGGAACATGGTGGAATCATTATCCCTGCAGATGTTCAAGGAATGTGGCACTCAGTACTGTGGTTTAGTCAATAAAGTGGTGATTGGTCAAAGGCTGGACTCAATGATTTGGAGGCCTTTTTCAGTCTTAATGATTTGGTGATACTGTGTGTACTGTCAATTCATTTTTGATTATTATTCCTGATCCCAGTTTGTATTCTTGTCCTACATATATAGATGCATGTACATATTTTATTAAAAAAAACCAGAACACCAAAATAGTTAAATTATCTTAATGGTTTAAAGTATTCTTACAAGAGAAATTTAAAACATTTAAAATTTAATCCTAATATTAAAGATATACGTTTAGTGTGCTTCCAGTAGGGCAGATTAAGAGGTTTCTTATTTTCTCTGGAATGACATTAACAGATTGACAGCATGGAATTTGGCTCAGAGATTCGAAATAATTTTTTTTTTATTACATATGCTTTTAAACTATCCTCAATATTCATGGCTTTGTACAGAAAGGTAAGAATTCTAGTTCACTCTTCAAGTGGCACAGAGCTAAAATACTTTAATCTAGCATTGCTCAGATGAGTCTCATGTGCCTAATTGCCAGAGCACTGTAATGTACTCACCTTGAGATTATTCCAGGGTGAACATCAAAGCACTTTCTGGTCTCAGATAAGTTTGTATCCTTAACTGATTATTAACGTAAACTCTTGAACTTGGAAATAGTGCTGAAATCTCAAGGCAACAGACTCAATAAAGCATATATTTGTTTATTAACTTTGGCCAGGTTGGAAATTAAACCTTTCCACTATACCACTGCCTTAGTTTTTTGGGTTTTGGTGGGGTTTTTTGTTTTGTTTTGTTTTGTTGTTGCTGTTTTTTGGTTTTTTGGGTTTGTTTTGGTTTTTTTTTTTCAATCTATTTCTAACAGAGAAATATGTAAAATTGTGGAAAATTGTAATAATATGCGAGAAGTATTTTGCCCCTGGACACAGGAGAGAAAAGTAAAATGAGGAGCAGAGGGGAGGAACGTTGTGAGCAATTGGTAGAAACCAATGATTGGCGCTCTTCTTAGGCATAAATTGTTTGCAACAGATTCAGAATCATGGCACTCCTTTTTTCAGATTCACCTAAAGGTAGTACCAGCAGATATTCTTGCATGATATTTGACTACTCAAGTGTAAAACTCATGAAGCCTCCCACTAATCCTGAACTGGGCTGGAGGGTTTTTTCAAGACTGATTTGTGCTATCATAGTAACCTTATCAATATACCACAGCAATTTAGGGAAAACTAAGTCACAGCTTCAGTCTATCAGCACAGAAACTAACCATTTAATGTACTGTCAGGTTGAAAAACACTGCAGTTACTTCAAAATGCAAAGTATTTTTTCTCAGATCGTTTACATTCTTGACTTTGTATTTTTGTGTCTTAAGACCTCCAGATTTTGGGTCAATCCAAGAAAGATGTGTCTCTTTAAAAGTTTAAAACTATATTTTTTAAAAGGAAAATTAACTTTGGTCTAACACTGATGAAAATCAAAGCAGCTGTCTGTATTACCAATCTGTCTTGTAGAATTATGCTTTCCCTTACTTCTCAGTCCAGCTTTGTTTTCTAATATATTTTTGCAATTATTTGCAGCACTCTTAAGAGCTGTTCAATATGCAGGAAATATTTATAATCTTAAGCACAATGAAACAGATGAAAAAGATCTCCTAATAAATTTGGCCACTCACCTGGAGCATAGGATAAGAAGCAGGATATTCTCGTTGTCTTACTCTCCTACAGTGAGTGGGTAGACAGCAGCCTTCTGACAGCAGCCAAGTTAGGTGAATGTGCATGTGCAGAAGTCTAAGGTGAGGTTAAGCACATACAAACAAATTCCAGTGCTATTTTTGTGTTGTAGTCACAAGAACAGGGGTTACTTGCATTTTTCAACCAAATTGACAGTTTAGGTCCCTAACAGTGTTTTTTATAACTCACATCTCATTTTAATTCTTCTAAACCAGAACTCGGTGCTGTGTCACAGCAATTAGTGACACAAACTATGCATATGTATGAGATTTTATATATTTTTAAAATCTAAAATATCAGAGGAGCCTTTTAAAAGTTAATAGTGTTAACTATTAAGGAAAAATTATCAGAGAATCCATCCATACAACCATGTTTTAAAGTAAAATAAGTTAATAATAAGGCCTGTGTCCAGTTTGTAATATCAAGTTTAATAATTTTGTTAATTTTAAGTCAAAGAACTTCTGAAAAAATACAGTTTTCATGGTGTTTTTTTTTTTAATCAATAGTATTTTGGATTGTATTTATCTTCATAGCAATACCATGTTTGTATTTTTTTTTTTATTCTTTATTTTTAAAATTTTTTTTGTTTGACATTCCATAGCTGTGTAATGTCTTGATTTTGGTGTCACAGAAGTATTTCATTTTATTAATAGTAAGAACTCCTTCATCTCCTGCAATTCTTGTCACGATTGTGCTTTAATTTGTGTCTTCTTTATTATGTTATTTTTATTTTATTCATTAAATAAAATTAAAACAACTGTTTTATCAGTGTTCTTAACTATTAACCTGATAATTTCAGCTGCAAGTCTCATAAGCCCCTAGAAGAAGACACCTACTGCTAATGAGCATCAGTGAAGACATGAGACCCTAATTCTGGTCGATGCTTCATATATAATTTCATTTTAAGATACCTGATATAATTGTATTCTTTCAGACTTACAATTTATTTTGCCAAGAAGCATATATAACTTAAAGGTGTGGAAATGTACAGAAGTAAATTACAAGTAAATATATACTACTCATAAGAACCTTAATATGAAAAATTTAAAGCTTTTTAAACACCACAAAATGTAAAAGGTTTTTAACTTTTAGACTTAAGAATTCCACATATTTTAATATTTTATCTTCTGTGCCATGAAACTTTTTTCTACCAACCAGCAAACAGTTGTGATGATTTTGTGCTGCTCCATTCTTTGGCTTTTTTCCAGACAGCATGAGTCTTGTGGGATGCATCAAAGAAAGCCATTAGTGCACTCATTGGTGTAAAACTTGCATGATGCCTTAAATCTTTTATCAAGTGGATTTGGAAGATGTTTTTTGTGAAGGTTATGTGTGTAAGGTAAGCTACACTACATGAGCCTTCCATGTGAGCCTTCAACATTACACTTTCTGACATTTAATAAAATAGTGATTGCAAAGAGCTGCATCCTCAGAGGCCTTGTTATGCCAGTAAAAGTGCAAAGGAAGTAACCTCAGACTTTCTTCTGTGTTTTAGTTGCAAAAGAATATTTTTTATTTTCCTGAGATGTCTAATAAAACCTGATTCTTTAAAAGATTTTGCTTTTTATCCTTGCAGGTTATAATAAAATTGCATTTTTCTACTCACATACAAAAGAGAATTTCACTTAGAGAAAATTGCATATAAATGCACAGACATTTCAAAATAAAATTAAATGTATATAGCTAATTTATAGCATAAGGATTTTATTCTTCTGCTCCTATCAGTCTACACCATTTTCATCAGTCACAGAAGTGTGATCTGGATTTTGGAGGAATAAAGGAGTATGTTCTTATATCTACTGGAGTCTTGCTCATTTTATAACTGCAACAAATGATGCCAGGGTAAAATTAGATTATGTCAGTTCTTTTTAATTAGCATCATGATTTATATATCTGGAGATAAAACTGGAAATAAGATGAAAATTTATTAATTGTCAGTTCCCTGAGCTGACTGTAGTGTTAATATAATCTCCACTGGAAGTTAGTGGGTGTTGGTAGCATTCCACAGTTTTCAGTGTCCACCTCATACCTCAGGCCTTGCTGTCATTTCTCCCTTTCCAACTCTGCAAAGAAAACTAAGAAACAAGGTGGTTTTCCAGCTGGATATGTTAGGCATCTGTTTCTGTTCTAGGTTACATTGCTATTCTAATTTGGATCAGGTTCTGTTTCTAAAGCACGTCTCCCAATCCTTCCATGTACTGAGCCCTCACTGTCTTCACCGTGTGGTTTCAGTGCAGTAAAAATTACTATTGTAGAAAACTAAAGAGGAAACTGCACTTTCAAAACATAGCTATGGTGCTCCATCTGCGGATGAGCATTCAGTCCACTGGCCCCAACCCACATTGTTTCCTGGTGAAACCTCTGAAAGTCATGTCTTGTGGACATTTGAGCTCAGACTCAACTGTTTTTCTCAGCCGATCTGTCGCTATTCTGTCAGCCCACCTGCTAACATTTCCTTGGTCTCAAGGGACCAGAGGATGTCACTAATTTCAAGCTGCACTTCCACTGCCAGGGCATGAGCTACATCCTGTGAGCCCACATCTGGGTTTAATAAGCTGGTAAAACTTATTTTACGGGCTATAAATAGGAGGTGGTTATTTGGCTTAGACTATGCACTTAGTGGTGTCTAGAACTGGGTGAAGTAGAAAAAGACCAGAACATTAAACCAATTTAAACTTAACTATTACTTTGCTACTCAATAAAGTATATGTCTAAACCATGTTCTGAACTGGTGCTGCCCTTAAATCGGGTCTCCAATGTGTGGGACACATGACTTTGCCTGCAAAAGTAAAATGTTATTTTGGATATATGTTGTAGAAAATGCCTGCACATTCTTGCAACAAATATTAAAATAAAGGAAGAAAAAATTTTTCTTGTAAAGTATTACAGTAATTTCATGACCATAAGGTGCACCAGACTATAAGGTGCATCCCCCGGGAGTCGGCAAACTTTGCAACTTTGTAGATCATATAAGGCGCACCAGACTATAAGGTGCACTTTTTTTTTGCCGCGAAGATCCGTGCCGTGCACAACAAAGTAACGAATTAGTAACGGAAACCCACGATCGTGGAGCTTACTGGCAGGGGCTCAATTTGGAAACATTTTTCACAGATCAGCGTAGGTTTTCAAAGGCAGCCCCAGGCGCCCTCCCCATGCAGCGGACCCTGGCACTCCCCCCCACCCCCGGTGCCAGCTGGCGCAGCTCGGCACAGCCGCGGGGCCTCCTTCCCCTTGTGGCTTTGTTCTTCTGCAGTGCTGCTCCCCCTCGCGGCTCCGTGGAGCAGCCCTGCCACCCGCTCCTCGCTCGGCTTGGCGGTGCGACCGCCCTGCCGCCCGTCCCTCGCTCGGCTCAGCACATCATGGCCCCACCTGCCCCTATCAGCTGTGGCCCTGCTACCCACAGCACCACGGCCCTGCCAGCCACTATTGGCTGTGGCCCTGCCGGCCCCTATCAGCTGTGGCTTTGCTGCCCCCAGCACTGCGGCCCCGCCGATCCCTATTGGCTGTGGCGCCGCTGGCCATGGCACCGCGGCCCCGCTGGCCCCTATTGGCTGTGGCCCCTCGGCTCAGGCCGCTGCGCACAATGAAGTAATGAAGTAGTAACGCCTCCCTGCCCATGCTGCTCCCAGTGCCCGGGGCCATCCCCTGCCTTCCTGCCCATGCTGCTCCCAGTGCCCGGGGCCATCCCCTGCCTTCCTGCCCGTGTTGCTCCCAGTGCCTGGGGCTGCCCACAGCTGCCCCCCCATCGCTACTCGGCGGTCCCACGGCGCCGCCCCCCCCTTGCGGCTCTCACTTCCGGGGTGGCAAATGTCACAATTTTGTACATAATATAAGGCATACGGGACTATAAGGTGCACTTCCGGGTTCAGGGAAAAATTTTAGTCAAAAGAGTGCATCTTATAGTCGTGAAATTACTGTAATTAAAGATTGTATCAGCAACACATCTTTAAGTTTCAATTGTATAAGTATTTCTCAAACTTTTTTCATACTCACTTCTTGGATGGCTATGATCCTTTTAGGCACCAAGAAACTGTAACACATATTATATAATTATTTAATTAAAGATTATAAGGTTGCTAGGTTTGTGGATCATTGTGAATATTTACCTTCAAGCATGTTTTCTAGTTGCAGGCTGTAATTAGACACAGAGGGATTAAAAAAATAAAAAACAACAGAAAACAAGGGACATCCTAGGGTAATCTCATGATTTTAAATGAAGAAAAAAAATCAGTAACATTTCTAATGTCCAGCTGAAGAGATTATTTTAAAAGGATTAGCACTGTCTACATACATAAGATAGCACTTCAGTGTTAAGCTTTTAAAAGATTTAACTTCAAAGATCAGAAGAAAAAACAGCCCAAACAAACAAAACCAAACAAGAAATATACTGTGATTTAGGGGAAATATTACTGTGATCCATTTAAAAATCTGATCTTTATCATTATTACCATCATGAAAGGGTTAATAATAAATGTCTTCCAATATTTAAAAATCCTGTGATCTGATGGTGTCAGTAGAAGTCATCCTGAAAGGATATACCAGAATACTGTAAGCTTTTCTTTCTAAAATATACCGTAAATAATAATCAAAAGAATTAGCAGTGTTAATTGGTCAGAACAGAACGATTTTCAGTCTTAACATACCAAATTGACTATTTGATTTTAGTATCAACCATTGGTCAAGCTGATTACAGTTAAATATTATATCATACCACTAGTAACATGTAGAGTGGTCATAAATTAGAGGAAGCTGTGATCAAGATGAAGTAATTAATTTAAAAGAATCACCAGGCTCGTGAATGACTGCTGCTAGAAAATATTCCAAATCAAAAATTGTAAAACCAACACTTCTGAGCTGCAACTTTTAGTTTAAAAATTGCAGCTGTGTTAAACGAAATTGATAGTAGTCAAAGAAACAGCAATACGTTAACATTTCTTTTTCAAGAATGAAGACACTGTTCCTTGATTTCTTGACCTGCTTTGATATTTACTTTGAGAATCTCACTGAAAATTGTTAAATATTATCCTAGGAGGTATAGTTTCATTCTAATCGCATTCATTTCACTGACTTATCAAGATATAATTAAAAATCTTTCCACGTTTGCTTTGTAGGGGAACAGGACAATGATGACATTTTCTAATTGTTACTTTTATGCTTGTTTTAGCTGGGAAATGTGTTTTCCCTGTCTTCTCTGTTCAGACTGACATTTTATCTTCTAACTAAATATTTGTTTTTAATACTTGCAAGATCACTTCTGCTCCAAAAAAAAAAAAAAAAAAAGGAGAAAAAAAAAAGAGAATTTTCTTTTGCCTTCTCTTATATTCTTATATATAGCAATTTTATTTGAGAGCCTTTTGCTAACTTTTTCCATATGGTAAAAAAAATAAATCTTTAATGATTTTCACTTCCAGTCCAGTCCTGCTCTTGTGGTAACCATATGATGAAAATTCTTCACCTAATGTGGTTGCTCAAAAATAATCTTCTACCTTTACACATAGTTTAAAAAACATTTTATCATACTTAATAAATGTGTTAACCAACAAATAATCAAAGCTGCTTCTGTAGCTGTTCTACTTATTGATTCAGAATTAATCTACCAAATTAGCTAATATTACAAAAATTTGAACTACTTATTCAGATTTCTCGATTTTATTTTAGCACAGATTATGCATTCACAAATAAAATAATATGCAGAAACAATTATTATCTTTGACTAGATTGACCTGATAGAAAAATATCAAGGACTGTGCTATTACTCATGCAATTTAATTTTAGATGGTCTTGCAAGTAGCAGGGAGGTGGACTCAGTGATCCCTATGGGTCTATTACAATTTAATTCTATGAATTTTTGATTATATAATAATAAAAAGACAATTATTTGCTATCTCCTTCATGCAATTATATTTCAAGTAATAGCTTTAAGTATTAAAATAAGTTGTTTGTTTTACGGGAACTGCAAATTACTCCTGTTGGATATTATAGGTACAAAAAATATATTTTTCCTTTTTTTTTGAATGAGACTATAGAAGCATTGCCAGTTAACTGCTCAGACATGATTTCAGCTTGAGAAAAAGTGAGAGAGACAGAGAAGAAGGAAAGAAGGAGAAAAGGAAAAAAATGTAAGAAAGAAGAAAGGAAGAAAGCAAGAAAGAAAAAGGAAGGAAGGAAGGAAGGAAGGAAGGAAGGAAGGAAGGAAGGAAGGAAGGAAGGAAGGAAGGAAGGAAGGAAGGAAGGAAGGAAGGAAGGAAGGAAGGAAGGAAGGAAGGAAGGAAGGAAGGAAGGAAGGAGAAAGAAAGACAGAAAGAGAAAAAGAAAAAAAGAAAGAAAGAAAGAAAGAAAGAAAGAAAGAAAGAAAGAAAGAAAGAAAGAAAGAAAGAAAGAAAGAAAGAAAGAAAGAAGTACTTATATTAGAAGTACTTGGTGTGTATTAAGTATTTATCTTTTTATCTCTACTGACGTAATCCCTTATAAGTGCATTATCAGAGAATTTAAATAAGAGTTTCCAAAAACATTGACTTTATCTCAAATAGATATCTACCTAGAGATAAACTGAAACTGGCCAGATTAGTATTAAATGGTGTGATATAGCTCGGCAGCTGCTTATTCCCACACTGATCGT
The DNA here is from genome assembly GCF_009819885.2 of Catharus ustulatus. Lineage (NCBI taxonomy): Eukaryota > Metazoa > Chordata > Aves > Passeriformes > Turdidae > Catharus > Catharus ustulatus. The sequence continues at coordinate 66,781,746 of NC_046222.1, forward strand.
TGCTTTTTTTCCCTAGGAAGGAAATCTTTTTAATTAATGGGACTTACGTACTCCTCCCCCATATGATCCAAGGTCTCCCTCCTTAGATATTTGGGATGTGATGACAGTTCAAATTCCTGAGCTAAATTAAGTCAAACTCAAGTTCTGAACACTACTTTTTATCCAAGGGGTTTGCATAGATTTCTGCATTTACATGGGACCCTGTCTTTCTGTATCTGAATATGTATTACATTGCACGTGATAAGCATGTATGCGGAAGAGGAGAGGGAGACAGAGGAATGAAGACATATAACTCCCATAAATTGCTCCAACAAAGTTTAACTCCTAAAACTTTAACACAGATCCTTGCATTTTTCTTATTAAGATGAAATAAATAACCACCTTTTCCTGTGCTGTTCCTTATACCAAACCATCTCTTCAAAATATCTGGTAGATTTAGGTAGCTTTACACTGCACTCTTTGAACCCCATTGGTAGATGCATATCGCTTCCATGTCCTGCTAAGCATTCCTAAGGTCTTGATTCCTATAGCAATTCTGTAAAGGTGAAGTAATTTTGTAGGGTAGAGTGTATTAGAAGGAACAATTATTTGGGACAAAGAAAACATGTCCAGGTTTCTTTTACTTGATATGGTATCTTTCCTCCATCATCCTGTATACTGCTTTTTAATTGTTTGAGATGCTAAGCATAGATTTGCATTATATAAGCTCATTTTTCTTCTTTCTTGACCTTCTTTGAAAAGTTATCCCTTGCAGTATATTTGTCAGTGTCTTCTCTGACTTACTTGCCTGGCAATCTGTCCCTTGGCATCCTTACAACATCTGTCATGAATGTCTATCTGCACCACTCTCCAAGTCTTTCATTTGTTGCCTTGTCTGTTCACAGTAATTGCCACATTCATCATAGGTACTTCTTTTGAAGTAGAAACAATTTCATTCTCTGATGTTGCATTTAATGTCTTCTTTGTAGTTATTTGTGTTTTACTTCTTTTCTGTATTGTGAAATCTCTGCACTCAACAAACAAGTATACAAACAGTGCCAAAATCAAATTTTTATCACTTTCTTCATATGCTGAGGTACAGTAATTTCACAACCATAAGGCGCACCGGACTATAAGGTGCACCCCCTGGGAGTCGGCAAATTTCGCAACTTCGTAGATCATATAAGGTGCACCAGACTATAAGGTGCACTTTTTTTTTGCAGTGAGGATCCGCCCCCAGATCCCCCCGGGCGGTTGCTGGCCGAGGCCCCGCCTCAAAACCCGGCAGTCATGGGCCCCCGAGCCTGCCTGTATCCGGCAGGGCCAGTCTATGCCTGCTGCTGCTCGGCCCCACCCCCCTGGGGCCGGATCATGCCTACCGCCGCTCTGTGCCGCCTCCACGGGGCAAGGGCATGCCTGCCAGGGCGCCACGGGCCCCCGGGCCTGCCTGTACCCCGCAGGAGGGGTGCCGTGGGCCCCCGGGCCCCCCTGCACCTGGCAGCCCCGGCCCCACGGCCCCGCCTCCACCTGGCTGCTGCGCCCCCGCGGCCCTGCCTCCACCCGGCAGCCGGGGCCCTGCCAGTTCCCCCCGTGGCTCGCGGCTCACACTTCTGGGTTGGCAAATTTCCGAACTTTTGCCCATATTTAAGTCGCACCGGACTACAAGGCGTACTTTTGGGTTCGGGTGAAAATTTTAGTCAAAAGGGTGCACCTTATAGTCATGAAATTACTGTACTCATCATTACATAAATGAGGAACTCACATCTCTTACCACAATTTGCACATGTAAAAATGGTGCTACCTTGAACTATCTTCAAAATATTGTGAACTAGAAATCGAAGCTGCAATTAATTGCAATGAAAAATATAGCTTGGTACTGTACAGGAGTGTAATAGAAAGAGGAAAAGGTGCATTCATTCGAAAGTACAAATCCTAATGATATTTCAGTCCCCTTCTCATCCTGAGCCATATGGATGCCGGTGTCCCTATCTGTAAGAGAACAATGGGGAATAATATGCTGAGGGCAGGGATAATATTCTGGAATCACATAGTTTTAAAAGGATATTTGCCAAATACTGGCAGCAAAATCGACTTTTTCCAATATTTCCTACAAGAGAAAAAAAAAATTCTTAAAAATGTGCCTTTGTTAACAGTATCCTCTCAGGCACTCTTAGCTGCCAGGTAGATGAGCCTGTCACACTGTTCTGTCTTGAGATATTTCCTGCTATAGTAACAGATTCAAGAATCATGCAAAACATAAACATTTAAAAGAATTAGCTTATTCCAGTCTGATTCCTTCATAGCTTTCTTAGTACATCTGACATTGACAGTTTTAATGGTGGGTTAAACTGGTAGGTACAGAAGGGACCTAGGAATATGTTACCTTTTAAAAAGCTGTATCTTTACTGTTAGCATCATGCCATGCTAGACTATGATTATGTGTTGACATGACATCAATATATAATATTATAACACCATCTCTGGTAGTTCTGTTGTAGGAATGACCGCATAACACTTAAGTAATGTCAGGATTTGTCAAATACCAACTGTTTGTGGGATTTTTTATCCTGTTTTTGAATACTTTTTGTGTATTATATGAAGTTTCTTTTTTCTTTCTGTTTCATGTTGAATTTCTATGGATTGAAAAATAAGAATAAAATACAGACACTAAACTGTATTGATTAATTTTAAGTTTGTCCTTAAATATGCACCTTATGGCATTTATTATGTATCCAGACTTTAATGAGTAATAATCTTTTGAATGTGACTAACCGTATTAATACTCAAAAAACCAAGTCTGAATTAGAGTTCACCAGCATATGCAAAGACATTCTATCTAACACAAATGTTAGATGAAAGACCTCCTGCACTGAAATATGCACTTTATATGTACTTCATAATTCTTATGCTTAGGATCACAGCTATACTTTTTTAGGAACTAAATTTTTACTTTTAATTTTATCTTTCTACCTAAAAATAAAATAAAATAAAAAATTAGCTCTCCATCAAATATAATTCCATTCTGAGCAATACACACAGGCTCACTAACACATTATACACATTTACTTCCATTACAGAAATCTGAACTAGAACAAGAAACTGAATCAGTGAGTCATTCAGGCAACAACTCATTCAAATATTATAATTAAGGAGTTGGAGATGGAAAGATATTCACTGCGGACAAGATTCAGTTTTTTGTTTCCTTCTGCTAACCAGCTCCCAACGTGCTGGGGTATTGCACTTACAATGTTCCAGGACTCCTCATCCTTAGCCCTCTTAGATGAAAATGCACACATTTTACTTATGCCTTTACCTAATTGAATTCTTCTGTAATGTCCATGTGTCTGCAGTCTATTTTAACTGATTGATAGTTCTGGACACAGAAAATCCAGGTTTTTAAGCAGAGATTGCTACAAACAAACCATATTACCTTGACTGTATAAAGTTTTCATGTAGCTTCAGAAGGTTTAACTGCAGAGATCACCTTTTCAGGTCACAGTATAATTCAGTGGATGATGTTCAACTCTACATATTGTTTTCCCACTCTTTCAATAATAGAGCAAAGCAATACCAAATGCATACTAACTCTGAGTTGTGGCCATTTGCCTGAGACCACCAATTCATTTTACAAAGTCTGCTGAACAGCAATCAGATAATAATGACTTTTTGGTAAGCAGTTAATGATGCAAAGGTTTAGAGGACCCATACCTGATTAAGTGTGCAGGGTGGATGGTCTGCAGTTAATGTAATGTAAAGTAATGATAGAGTAAGTAGAATAAGAATAAATAGCTTAGTTGCCACATTCTCTGCACATTGAATGGGAAAGACAACTGGCATGTAGAGGCCCTCTTTATAACAATCAGTTAAACCTTCATATTATGGTTTATGTAGGATGAACTAGACCCTTTATTAATCTGGGGTAGGATTCAGCTGGGAAGTGAGTTATTCAAATAAATCATGCCACAACGTAACATGGATGAAATTAACTATTTTTAATATTCATATATAATGTTAGGATTGGGGTTGTACATTACATAGCACCTGAGTGATTAATCTTTCAATCTATGAATTTTTTCATTCTTTTTTTGTGATTTATGTTATGCTTTAAACTATCATGTTAGACTGTGTGAAGCATAAGAAAGTTGACTACATAGCACTATTGCTCAAGTCCTACATTTGAAATCAGATCCATTCATTTAAGAGGAATATATGAGCATCAATTGATATAAAGTTATTTTCTAGAACTTGTTCTCTTAAGATCTTCATTGCTTATCAATGCAAACAATAATGCATATTTTAAATCAAATTTTTTAGTATTGCACAGGTAAATATGTCAGCAGTAATGCCTAGGCATTACTAGTAGAAGGTATCATTAACTGCATTCTTCTTCAGCTGAAGGCTCCCAAAATACCCAGTGCTTGTGTCTTTATTACTCTGGGAAAAGATCAGCAACTATATATCTATGCAAATATCATTCTGAGAGTCTATAGCAGAATGCATAGAATGCCAACCTCTGAGGATTTCTTTTCTATTCTAATCCAAGTTTTGCTTCCATTTTTATATCAAGTGTTTTGCCTTTTATAAATGGGATACCTGTTCTCTAGTCCAGTTCCCAAAGACCATCTCATTCTTAAAATGCATATATCAATTGTTCGGGGTTGTTTATTTCTTTCCTGCTATTGCCCAGGTTTCTGGGATTAGGTTAGACAAGACCTTAATTTCTACTCAATCAGTTTAGTCAGAAATCTGAAAGGAAAGTGGATACGACAAACATTCTTTATGGGAAAAAGGTTCTCCTTTAAGGGTAACAAGTCTTCTAACTATCTGCTTCAAAATATAATGTAAGAAGCCAAGTACAGAGACCATACATTCAAAACTGATTTTCCCACAACCATAAACAGTAAATAAACACAAAAGAAACTCCATTATCAAATGAAATGAAACAAAGTCTTTCATTTCACTAACTGAGAAAGCAATGAGAAGAAAACACTAACTCTATTCTCAGAAGACTTCAAACATTCAGCATACATTAAACCTACCTAACTCTTAGAGGAATTACTGAGGTCTACTAAGAGTTGTTTTTTCCCCTTTCTTTTTCTGATAGCTCTGCTCTTGTGTGCAGTTAAACATTTGCTTCAAAGAAGCTGATCTGAGTCACTGCAGCTTTCAAGTCATCACAGATCCAAAGGAAAGAAGCTCTGTAACCCTAGAGTCTTGGGCTCTGATGTGTAGTGAAGTGGGGAACAAGAGGTGCTGCAGTTCTACTCAAAAAGGGAGAGAGTTTAGTCTGAGAAGAATACAAACGTACGGTATTTGAAAGATGTAGCCAAAAGGGTTCAGGATCCAATTAATTCTTAATTGAAAATAAACTTTTCATACATTAACTTGGTCACGTGCTTCAAAACTATAAAAACCTCACACAGGTTTTGATGGTCACAGGAAAGGATCACAAGATTTTAATTGCAGCCAGGTTTAGCAGCAAAATACCAAAATACTTGAAATTACTGAATGTATCATCACATCCTTCTCCCACCCCAGGTGGTTTTTTTTTTCCACTCTAGTTTTCAGCTATTAAAACTATTCAGTTATTAAGAGCCTACCAACAAATACTACCACATTGAATTTTGTTTAAAGAGACATTGTTTAAATGATGAATTGATCATCACAGGGGTCTTGTTTTAAAGTAGTGGTTTTATTACACCAGATGCAGTATGGATACACATTATTAAAAACAAACAAAACAAAACTCAACTTCCATGTAAATTATGCAAGAAAATATACATGCATGAAAAAGATTCTATATTTTCATAATGAAAAAATAGAGACATGGGGATGAAGTCCTCTCCCTCTGTATGGAATCTCTTAGCAAATCCATACTTTGCCCTATTGACAAACACAACAAAATGACATTCAAATTTTTTATGCTCTTGAGAGTATCAAAGGAATTTGACATCCAGGAAGATAAAGAAACACAGCAGCATTTTACTAAGCCTGCAGACAGCTGAACAGATGTCACATCAGCCAGCAGCAGAACCAATCAAGGAGTCAAAGAGAGGAATATACCAAGGGACGAGACCTAGGCCCAGATGCCACTACTAGAAGAATTCATCTCTTAACATCTGGTTGTACCAAGTATTCCCCATATGTGAGTGTATGTATCGGCTTTGGGCCTGGTACACACATTTAAAAAAAAAAAAAGAGAATACTTTCAACGCTTTGTTATTTCAACAATAAGCAAAAAAAAAATCTACCAAGTTTGTGCTGAAATTCTGTGAATCTGACAGTTGTTTTTCTATTTGTAAATACACAGTGTGTCCCTGTTGTAGTTTCGCATGTGTGTAATTTAGACTGTGAAATAGGTTCCAACATGTTTAAAAAAAAATTATCTAAACAGCTTTCTGACATTTACCCAGCCTGTTAATAAACTCTGACCCCTCCCCCCAAAAAAATCCAAATCATAAAACAACAACAACAAAGACAGACAAAATCAAACTAAAAAAACCAGAACAAAACTCCCACAAAACCGCAAAACAACACCCCTCACCCCCACAAAACCCAGCAAAAATGCAGTAACAACAAAACATCAACCAAAGTAACCCTAGAGAAATTGGAGGCTGCTGGATGTTTCACTCATTGTAATTGTGATTGACATACCAATAACTTCCACCTGCAATTACCATCCACAAGCAACACAAATTAATAATCTTTAAAGAAATTGAAGAAATTGAATAGAAATAACACTGAACAAAAAAGTGACAGGGACCTAGATACTGCAGATTATGAAGCTAACAATTCTTTCTAAGTCTTTCTAAGTTTTTACTTATATATTTTGTTGCATAACAGTTTATAGGAAAAGAAAAAAAACAAAACCAAAAAGCCTTGTATATGTAACTACAAATTAGGCAAACTGCCTTTTTGTTACTGGAAAACCTATTAAACACCTAAAATCACATAATTTGTGACATATGATGCCAATAGATAAAAAAATCATCCAGGTCAAGAAAACGTGCTGGTTTGGAGATCTCATTTAGATCTGGTTATCAAGGCAGGTTGTTTTTTTTGTTTTGTTTTTGTTTTTTTTTAAAGGCATACTTATATTTTTGTTGTAAATAACTGGTGTTTTGACAAGTAATCTGAGAACAGGCCCCTGGAATGAGCTTGCAGAAAAGACTGCAGAGAAAGTCTTTAAAGAACACATTCTGGACAGATTGAAAGTGAAACACTGTCTATTGTGAAATAGCCTATTTGACACGCTTGGTCAGTCAAGAAGCCTCTTTTAACTGACCACCAAACAGTCTCACAACTGTTGATGTAAGTTATTTTGGATATCATTTATGTATAAAGAAAGATGAATCAATCTTACTACGTCTTATTATGATGCCAAAGACACATCAAGAATCATATTCTAGTGGTAAGTCTGCAACTACAATGAACAAGGATTTTACAGGCAAAACTGTTAGTGTTGAGGCTCTGAAACCTGCTTTTCCATAGTCATTGTTTTATTCAAAATCTTACTATGGTAAAAAGAGGTCATATTCTGTATATAACAACAGAAATTTATTACTTTTCTAGTTAATATTTTAACCATCTAATGGTCCACATCTAATTTATAATATTAATAATCATCATCATCATAAAGTTCAAATTGGCTCTATTCTCTGGTGCAATGCTCACTCTTCTGATGTACCCCTGGATCCTGAGCTTGATGGATACAGTTTGTTTCAAGGCTTTCAGTGGATGAGTAGTATCTTGCATCATAGCTAGGAGCAAGGTTCCTTAATTCACAGACCTGGGGGTCACTTCGAGCTATTTTTATAGGGCTTTTTATCTTTGCTTTTTCACATTGTGTCCCATTTTTAGCTGGAAAATTGCAAGAAGCCTAATGCAAAGGGTGTGGGTTACTCTGTGACAACTAAGGAGTTGAAGTCCTTCACTGCATGGCATTCTCAGGGCCCCATCTACATCTGGGTAGGGATAAATTTGTTGTGCTCTAGGACTGTTGCAACAAGATACAGCTGGCCCAGGCCAAGGCAAGCCTTGCCCTATTAACTACTACAGTGTGCATATCCTTGGAGTCCTGAGCAGATGAGTTCATGTTCTGCAATATGAAGGATCACAAGGGACTGGGAGATTCAAGTGGGGAGTGTTGGCACTGGAAGATATACCTCCATGTGCATGTCGGAATTAAAATGCTGATGGAGAGGCATTCTAAGTGGGTTGGGAGTCTGTGTGATTTGAAAAGTGGTTTTAGCACTCAGAGTTCAGTCATCTAAATGCTTAGGTCACTTCTGAAAAATACTAGAGTGCATCTTGGAACTCTTATTGCAAGCCTTTATTTCCTTGCCTGCATGTCAGACTACACCCTCTGCACAATTTTTAGAATATTGTCCCAAAGGCACTGCTTCTCACCAGCAGACCCAAGATATTTGCAATCTCAAGATGCAAACCCTGGCTGAAATGCAAAATGCTATTGCTGAGCTGAGCTTTTGTAATTTTTTAATAGCTTTCATGGCTGTAGGCAGCTATCTGCTCTCAAGCGTTTCTGAAGCAGAAAAAGAGAATCCAAGGGCCAGAAACGTATGCATCACCTCTTCCCCTCCTCATAATGAGATGAGAAAGAGAAGATTGGATCTTCAGTTATCTCTTGCATGTGCTGCACAAAAGGAAAAGCTGTAGGCCTGCTACAAATCACCACTTCACCCAACCCTGTGGGAACCTTTTGCAACACTATTCTAGCAGTGAACAAAAAGTTATGTGGTTACTTTAGAGAATGAAATAAAACAGAGAGTGCAGATTAATATTGTATTTGCTATCAATGTAAATATGAGGTACTATGGTAATTGCAGTGTTCACTACTGCGCTATTTTTTAAAATTAGTTTAGGCTGCTATATCTCATTCAGCATGAGTGTAATCTGCATCAAAATTATATTAGGGTCTGCAAGAAAGATCTTAGGTAAAATGAATTGAAAATCACTCTAAAGCAGCAGACAATCATTGATGCTTTCAGCAATTTGTGACTAATAACAAATAATTTCCAGAGTGAGAATAAAATTTCTCCTCAATTCTATATGTCAGTATTACTCATAACAATATATTCCTTTTAATACATACATTTTTTGTAATTAGGGGCGACAATGAATGTGCATTCCTTTACATTTTTTTTGTGGTTGGTTGTTTTCCCATCTGACACAGACAATGACTTAGGACCAATTTCAAGACCAACAGTCTTAAAGGCAGTGCATTTCAGCAATCATCTTACTGGACTGAACCTGAGAACCACTTTTATTTTTAATTCTGTCACTATGTTCTGTGTGCAAGATATCAGAAATTACTTTACACTTTTTACCTCACCTGCAAATTTTTCATTTGGTCCATTAAGTTCAGAGTCCTTTAGGGCACAGACATTTTTATGTATGTTTAGAGAGCTTTAGGCACAAGCTGAAGTCCATGTTCTACCTTGCAGACAAATGTTCAACTTCTTTTAATTCATTTTGCACTATGTGCTGCCTGGTGTTCTTTTATAGTTATCTTCTGATTTTGAGATCCATCACCTCCCTTCAGCCAAATTACACCAAAATTTATGTTCTTCCTGTCAATGAAGTTTTCATATATATATATATATGCTTTTAAAAATCCTTTTAACCTTACAATATTTGAAAAAGAAGCTTTTGGCCATCATCAATGTCTAACTCTAAGGCCTCCAACAGGATCTTTATTATCTAACAGAAGTTATTTTTGCTTATCTAAGCGCACTACAAAGTTAAGGAATTATCGATCTTTCTTCTTAAATAATTTAAAATGTGTTTTGAAACCCTTATGAAGAGAAAAAGAAATTCACTTTTATCTCTAATTGAAAAGAAGAGAAAAATGAATATCTATTAACTCAATTTTTGTTCTCTTAGACTGTATTAATTCATAACCCATAAGACTCTCTCTTGGCCAGGGCAGCAACATTTTAATCATATGTAATTTTGACACTTTAGACATGCAATGTAAAATTATCAAAATTTCCACTGATAAGTCCCTTAAGTAACACGTTTCATTATCCACTTTAACTCTAAGAGATAAAAGAACATTTAACTAACACACAAAAGTTGGACTCTTTAGGTTTTATTGGTTTCATTTAAGCTGCTGCTCAGACTAAGAAGTAATTTTCCTTATTATCACTTGCTTTCAAAGAATTGAAAAGTGTCAAAGCATGAAATTTAATCATAAAGCACTCAGCACTTCTTCTCTTTAGAAACAGTTATTTTTCCTTCAAGGATTTCTATTATCATCTCTTTCATTTTATGTCAAACATTCACTTTTCTAATGGCTTTTACTTATGCCATTTCAACAAAATCAAATCTTTAACTAAAACCGCATCTCAACAGAGATTACATAGAATGTATGAAAAAAGAAATTTAGATTCTCTGGAAAGTGTTAAGGATGGATTGATTTTTATCTTATTTCTGATATTTTTAAATCCTTTTTGGGGTCATATACTGTCTTCTGAATCTTACAAAATTGTAAAAAGAACCCAAGACTAAGCAAAATAACCAACTGAACAATCAAGCAAAAAAATTTCTCTGATGGGAAATTTTCCCATGGGTCATGGGAGGAAAAGGTTTTGGGTGGGAACTTCTGGGAGAACAAAATACTACTAGATAAAACTATTTTAGCAACAAAAGAAGCAAGAATCTTTTTTTGATGACTCAACCTCATGAAACAAAATTGTTTACATCACTGTCACTAGAGAAGAACAAAAGAAAAGAAGTACACATATCAGAGACTTGCAGGAGAATATCAGGAGAAGATACTTTAAATAATTAAGTGTATGAATATTATTCAACCTGTCTCATTTGGTTTGTTCACAGTTGGGGAGCAACAAGTATCATATGCCTATGAATTCTGTGGGAACATAACTAAGAAACTCTTCATAGGAATGAAAAATTTATGAAAGCCAACATTCAGTTTCTTTTCAACTAAAAGGACTTAACAAGGACTCTAGGGAAATACAGAGAATCACAAACAAGCAGTTTTGGTTTCTCTACTTTGAAAATATTACAGCCTAGAACAGAATAAATGGAGATAGTGGTAAATATAACAATTAGAGTAAACAAAGCACGTAGAAAGAAATGTCTTAAAAAGAATTAGTTTTTGAAGAAATATATAAGCACATACAAAAAATAACCCACAGTGTAAATATAATTACAGTAAATTCACGAATACAAGCCGCACTGAGTATAAGCCGCATCTCTGGGTGTTGGCAAATATTTCGGTTTTTGTCCATAGATAAGCCGCACACGAATATAAGCCGTTTTGTCGCTCGCAGCGAGGACCCGCGTGCAATTAGTAACAGAACCGCGGGAGGGCGGGGTTTACTGGCTGAGCTAAGGCTGTGCAGGCTCGGCCCGCTAGGGGCCGCTGACGGGGCCAGGTGGCCCAGCCCGGTGCTGCCGCTCGGGGCCGGCCGCCACTGCCCCTGGGCTCGGTCACCCCGGGTCGGCGCTGCCCCGCGGTGGCAGGCAGGGACGGAGCTTCCCCCGCTCCTACGGCAGCGGCGGCGGGCGGGGACGGAGCTTTCCCGCGCCCGTGGCGCCGGCGGCGGGCGCGGACAAAGCACCCCGCCCCCCCCCCCGGGCCGCGGCAATGGCTGCGCAGGGCTCCCGTCGGCTCCCGGAGCCGCGGCAATGGCAGCGCCCCCCCCCCCCCACATTGGCTCCCCGGGCCGCGGCAATGGCGGCGCCCCCCCCCCCCGTCGGCTCCCCGGGCCGCGGCAATGGCGGCGCCCCCCCCCGTCGGCTCCCGGGGCCGCGGCAATGGCGGCGCCCTCCCCCCATCGGCTCCCCGGGCCGCGGCAATGGCGGCGCCCCCCGCCTTCCCCCCCCCCCCCACCTCTCCTCCCCGGGTCGCGGCAATGGCGGTGCCCCCCCCCTCCTCCCCTGGGCTGTGGCAGAGGAGGAAAGAGAGCTCTCCTGCCTCTCCCCGCCCCCCGTGCTGCCTGCAGGGAACCAGGGCAACACGGTAACACTGTAACAATTGCGAAATGCCGGCTTTTACTGGCCGGTGCTTGGCTCGGCACTCTGGCTGGCACGTCTGGGGTTGTAAATGTCAGAAAATTATTAATATATTAGCCGCACCCGACTATTAGCCGCACTTCCGGGTTTCCACCAAAATTTTTGTCAAATTGCTGCGGCTTGTATTCGTGAAATTACTGTATATTAAAAATTTTCTTGATAGGTCTTCTTCTTGAAAGGAATGGAGAAAGTTAGTCACTTCAAGAGGGTGTCAAGGGCAAGACAAAATAAATGTCAACCCCTGTATCAATAGGCTGGAGTCTGGCTAATCAACTGAGTCCTTGCTGTGCTTGTGACAGAGAAGTGCAATATGTGAGAGGTAGAAGTAAAAATTCTGAAAGGGCATGGCTGTTGCAAACTGTCCTGCAAATCCTAATCCCAGCAGCGCAGAAGACAAATAAGAACCCCACTAGCATTATTAATAGCTAAAATGAATAGATATCAAATACTAGTGGATCTGGATAAGAGCTGTCTGGATGGTAGCTGAGATGGTGACCTGGATAACAACAAATGAGACAGCAGTATTTAGACTACTTGCGTAGCTCACAAGCTTGCTCATGTGCTTGCTCACTCACCCACAGCATTGCAATTCTCAGCTCAAAGGTGGGCCTGGCAAGACTAGGCACAATGTTTTATCATCCATGATGTGCTGCTGCTCACACTTGCTGCTCTTGGGCATCACTGGCAAAGGTCCCTCCCTCAGCATTCCCTGTGTGTCATTTCCCCACAGTTCTCAGGGTCTTCCCAGACAGAAGATCTTCACAAATCTCTGAGTTTTTCTGCTATTTTTCAGATCTTTCTTCCAACCAGAACTGACCCCCTCAGTGTCCCTTCTTTTCTCCAAAATCCTTTATTCTTTACAGAAACCAATTTTGAGCACTATTTCTTTTCTGTGGGTCATGTTCTCTGGCTTCCCCATTCCCCATTCTGCATATGCAGAAACAATATGTAATCAGGCTATCAGTTGCTGCTTCTCTGCCATGTCTTTGTTTTTATTAAGTGGAGGATTCAGGACATGACAGTGCTGTTTAATTCTTGCAAAATTTACAACCAACCAGTATGCACTGATGGTAGCAAGTGGGAGTCTTGTGTTTGAGAAATCAGATGCTCAATTCTAGGCATTCAACCTTCTACTCACCACTCTCCACACCCTCCAACCCCAATTATCTGTAGGCTGTTGACATACATAATCCAATATTCCCTAAAATCAGTAAAATGGTGCATCTTCTAATGGTGTCTATGGCTATCCATTTTCTATTAAATGGGCCCTAGCGATCTAGATAAAACTCAATACCTAAATATTGGATGACTAAATCACTGCAATATTTTGTAGTGCAAAAATATTTGCAATATTTTTTTCACTAAATATGAAACCAGGTACAGTGTGGGTTGAAACAGTAATTAGAATTTACATTACTAAGCACCTCTTTTAATAATTATATAATTTCCTATTTTGTCACACTTAATTTTGAAAATATTATAATTTCTTTCTGGTTTTTAGATATGATTTTATGTTTAGATTTTTAATAGCAAGATGGAAAGAGCACATGACACGCCAGATTCAAATTCTAAGATTTTCTTTGATGTAACAATTCTTGATTGCTACTTACAGCTGTACAAATATGGTTTCAGTTAACTTCCAAATGGTTCCACAAATACAGTTATTGATCCAACATTTATTTTTTTTAAAGTCTAAATCCATACCTTTTACATACTCTATAAATATTTATGTTCTCATATTTTGATAAAATGCTTGAAAATAATTAATTTATTTGTGCAGGACCTGGAAGATAATATGATTGGCAAAAAGCTACTCAAATCTCTTTTTTATGCAATTGCTCTTCCCACACACCTACACAAATTCATATTAGAAAGGAAATGCTTCAAAAGTGCCTATTGAAAATAATTCCTAGAATTACAGTAATTTCACGAATACAAGCCGCACTGTTTTGACCAAAATTTTGCTCCCATACCATGAAAGCGGCTAATATTCAGGTGCGGCCAATATGTGAATAATTTTCTGACATTTTCAACCCTGGGAGTGCAAACCGAGTCAGTGCAAACTGCAAAGTCGAGCTCCTGCCAGTAAAACCCTGCATTTACGCGGTTGTTACAAACTGGTTACTTTGTTGCTCGGCAGGTGGAGCTGCTCTGTGCAGGCAGCACAGGGGGTGGGGAAGGCGGGGCAGCTCTCTCCTGCTTGGCCCTGCAGCTCGGGGGGAAGGCGGGGCAGCTCTCTCCTGCTTAGCCCTGCAGCTCGGGGGAAGCAGGGGCTCTCTCCTGCTTAGCTCTGCAGCTCGGGGGAAGCAGGGGCTCTCTCCTGCTTGGCCCCGCAGCTCAGGGGGCTCCCGTCCCCACGTGCCGCCGCCGCAGGAGCAGGCAGGCTCCATCCCCGGCTCCCATGGCCGCCGCAGGTACCGGCGGGCTCTGTGCCCCCCCTGCCACCGAGCGGCAGCGCCGAGCTGGGCCACCCAGCCCTGTCGGCAGCCCCGAGTCCTCACAGCCCAAGCCCAGCCAGTAAACCCCGCCTTGCCGCGGTTCGGTTACTAATTGGCAACTTTGTTGCACGCAGGTCCTCGCTGCGAACACAGAGCGGCTTATACTCGAGTGCGGCTTATTTATGGACAAAAAACAAAATGTTTGCCAACACCCGGCCATGCGGCTTATACTCAGTGCGGCTTGTATTCGTGAATTTACTGTACATTCCTTGTGTCATTTATGCTATGGTTATGTGTCTGCCCTCAAGAATTATATATGCTTATTTTTGTGCAAACATGAAAGGAATGAATACCACTATCTCAATACGTTTGTAATTGTATAATTGTAACACAAATGACAGGAGGAGAGGGATCTTAGCTAACTGTCTAGATCAAATACGGCATAATTTGTTTCATTTTGATGTATACATTACAAAGCGAAAAAATCCCATCTCAGGGATCCCATCTCAAGAGCTGGATAGCAGACATCTAAATGTAGACGTCTACCTACATTCATTCTATGGTTTTTAAAAATGAATAAAAATTTATGCTAGTGGAATTTCAAAAACTCTTATGG